>NC_054381.1:100238454-100515954 GCF_017654675.1 Xenopus laevis | reverse complement strand
AACAGCTAGAAACCTGAATACATATGCTATCATCATGCCAAAAAGAGACTAAAACAATTATAGTTTAGCGACAAGTATAAAGGATTAAATAGTCAAATACAAGAATGAAAACGCAGTACATAGTGTCGCGAACTCAAATCGGCATTTAGATAGATCCAGTGGTTTAAACGGCACGGGTTTTTTTTTTTTTTTTGAAGTATAAAAAAGTGCAAAAATGTGGTCTAGAAGTTAAAGCTACAGGATCCCTTTTTGCTTGTTATGTGCACTGTTTGCTTAAAGCATTTAAATACAAACTAGCAGAAGGGACGAGCTTTTGTTACAAGCTCCCCAACAAGAAAAGGATTAGAAAAAGCAAACATCTGAAAATAAAGGAAATTTGCTTAGCAGTAAAAACACAAGAGTGCAGGTCATCGTCATACCACTATGCCTATCTATACTGGGAATAGGCAACTTTAACATTCTCCCCACCCCTCCCCTTTCTCCTTTTTGTAGCCTGCCTAAAATAACAGTGCCAATAGAATAATGTGCTGCAAGGCTCCCAACAAAGAAGGTGTCCACATTAAAAAATAAAAAAGAAACAAAACTCTGAAGTATAGTTATAAAGCGCTATATAAATACTAAATATGATTAATACAAATAATTTTTTGTTGTTTTCAACCAATATACAGTGTATTAAAGAATACTCTGGAGGTGTTAATGTGGAGTGCACTAGGCTGGAAGGGATGCTGTGACTTTAAAAGCCTGCAGATTGAAGTGTGTAAACATGGAAAATTAGGCTGGTGCAATGTTTTATTGATAAAGAGATTTCAACCAGCCGCCCTGTTTTAAATATTGTTAGGAAATCCAAAACAGCAATTGACACCAGTTAAAACACCCCCTTTATAGATTTTTTACAAAAATACACTGAGAAAATAATCAAACGTTTTCATCTCTCTTCTTTCATTTTAAAAGTGTCAAAAGTCTACGTTTAAATATAAAAAATTAAAAGTTAAAACTCTAGCCCTTCAGTGAAGGAGACATAAAAATGGTGTGGCAAGGAAAGGGGAACTACAAAAAAATTCAGTTTTTTAAAAAAAACAAACAACAAAAAAAAAAAGTTTGGCCAGTATAAATATGTCCACGTATAAAATGGCATCTGATTTACATTTACAAGATGAAACATTACAGATCACCAATGAGAAAGGGAACAACAAAAAAAAAAAAGAATCCAAACAGTCTTCATTTACATCTACCGAGTAATAACACATACATACTCTGAGAAAAATTTGGTCCTGAATTATTGGTTTTTAAGTCCAGCACAGATTTGAGTTGCGTTTGAATCCTTAAAGAGTTAAGAATGAGAAAAAAGCTGGTGATTTTCGTAGGAATCAAACATAGCGCCATCTATCTGCTTGTATATTATCCTAACACTAAAACTGTTCAACAGTCTTACAGAAACCTTAAAAGATAGACAGGATAACATGCTATATTAACCCACCAGTGAAATAATCCAACACCATCACGATTCTGAGCAAGAGAAACACACTTTTTTTTTGTTTTGTTTTTTAGAAAAAGAATCGTCCTTTTTCCCCCCAGTACCACATAAATATGTAACTTGATGTAGTTCAGAAGATCTGCCTTCTTTTCCAAAGTAGTGTCCTTGATACAAAAAAAATTAAAAAAGGTTTAAAAAAATCCATCGTTTGGTGGATGGTTAAAGAAAAAAGCTGGGTGACCCATAGGGTGCCATCCTTCTCCTGACGTGCAAATCCAATATTAGTCCCATTACTACTAAAATGAAAAGACCCCTTATTCGCCCCCCTTAAACTTTCTAAAAGAAAGGGGTTCTGAGGAGGTTATTCTTGGTACCTTCTCACCCTGTAAGGATGTCAGTCTTTAAAGTTGATCTTCCAATGACCTGCTGCTCCTTCCTCTCCTCTCCTGCTGGAAGGTGCAGCCTACACTGGTGCTGGAAGCAGGGGGAGAGTCTTATGTGCCTCAAGCAAGGAAAAGTGACATTAATGCTAAAGAACTTGAGATATCAGAGCACCGTTTCCTTGGGCTCTCCCCATGTTTTCTGAGTGTGGCTTTAGCTCTGTTGGGGTGTCAATTGAAGGCAGCTTTGTTTGCAGCAGCACAAGAGCCTTCTCAGATGCGCACACACACACACACACACCTCCCCTGAAGCCTGAAGATACTCCGCGGGAGACTTTGGGATCCGTGCGGGGTAATAAAGGGGCTCCTGTTCCCACGGGCTGCTAAAACAATCCCTTTTTATATTCATTGTGTGGTTTCCTTTTCTGACTAAAGTAAAGCAGAGATTCAGTCAGTTCTGTCTCAGGCAAAATGACAGCAGAGAGCGCGCTTTGCCTCTGTCTCACTTGATAGTGGATCTGCTCGGCGCCCCTGTGGCTCAGTAGGTAAATACCAGGTTAGAGATGCTGGACTCCAGCCAGTCTCCGGAGATCATCTCGCTCACCTCGGGGGTGCAATAGTCCGGGAACTCGAAGTGGGAGCCCGAGCCCGGCTCGAAGTTAAAGTCCAGGTCTCTGTCCAGGGCAGCGGAGCTGAAACTACCCAGGGACATGTTCTCGAAGCCCGGGCTCGGGTTGAGCTCCAGCAGTTCGTCTTCCAGCTCTTCGTCCGAGGAAGAAGAGGAGGAGGATGCAGAGGAGGGGGAGGATGCAGCCGAGGAGGAGGAGTGAGAGGTGGACGGGGCCGGTGAGGACGCCCTCGTGTAGCCGTCGTGCTCGGAGGGGGAACCGGGGGAGTTCTGCGCCGAACCGCTTCCATCCTCGTACAGGCTGAGCGGGTCACTGGCCTCGGCCGAGCTGCTGCTCAGAGTAGGACTGGCTGGCACTGCCACTGAGCCTTGGTAACCCGCGCCCCCGAATATGTACACCCGGTTCTTTGGCTTCTTGTCGTGTCTGACTGACGCTGCAGCCCGGGACTTGTACAGCGAGTGATGATCCGGGAGACACGGCTGCTGCTGCTGCTCGGGGAAAGCTCTGGCGCCCAGGACGAGTTTGCTGTGCGGCTTGTTGCAAAGCTTGGTGCCGCTACTCTTCTTCACTGGGGGTTTGCCTGACCCTGTGCTGCTCACAGAACTGCTGCTGCTGCTCCCAGGGCTGCCACATGTCTTATCCCCGGGCTTGGATCCGCTAGACTTGACCTTCTTCCGGGGTCGGTACTTGTAGTCCGGGTAGTCTGCCATGTGCTTGAGCCTCAGTCGCTCGGCCTCCCTGATGAACGGGATCTTGTCGCTGTCCTTTAGCTGTTTCCAGCGTTTGCCCAGGCGCTTGGAGATCTCTGCGTTGTGCATGTCTGGGGACTGCTCCATGATTTTCCTCCGCTCGATCTGAGACCAGACCATGAAGGCGTTCATTGGCCGCTTGATGTGCCCACTGGGGGTCTTGCACCAGCTCGGGTCATCCGCTTTGCCCCCAGTAGAGGCCGTGGCGCCAGGTGTGGGAGAGGAAGCCATGTCCAGCTCTATACCGGCGCCCGACTCCGACCTCTCCCCTGCCAGCAGCGCTGCCTCAGTGTTCTCCGTGTTGTTGGTTTGTTGCACCATTGCTACTGCTGCTGCTGTTGTGCTACTGCGATTAATTCCGGGGCTGCACAGGAGGCAAAGCGCTCAAACACTTGGGCATGAAATAGAAGGAGTCCATAAAAGAGAGAGAGACAGTCCCTCACATGCACTGGAGTCACTTGGGTCGCTGCTCTCCTCCTCTCAGTCACTTTGCCGAGTACTCACACTGGCATCACTCACAGCTCCTGCTGCAACAGTCCCTCTATCAGAAACATCAACAAACTCTCCCGAATCCACTTCATGCGCCGGCACAGACAGCCAGGAAGACTCGCGTCAGATGTGAAAGTTTAGGCATAGAAAGATATCCCCGAGTGAGCACAGTCTCTGCCAATGTATACGTTTGCTTTAATAATCCTGAATCAATGAGAGTGCTTACAGTGCCGGGCAGGAACACAGAGTGAGAGATATGTACAGAATGGGTATGCATTTATGTTCCTTGCCCCCCTTTCTCCTCATACAGGTTTCTCTCGCTGCAGCTAAGAGCGGTCCTCAATTCCGCCTCACGCGGCTTTATCCCTTCCCCAAAGTCGGCCCAGCCAATGGCCGACTGTTTCTAACGCTTCCTCGTGCCAAGCCCCGCCCCGCCGCTCCCCATTGGTTGGGAACGCGATGCAATAATAATCACCGCGTGCAATGAGAAGCTCCAGAGCTGACCTCATTCCAATTCACAGCAAAACTTTCCCTGCTAAAGCCGTGTGGGGAGAGAGAGCTGCGCTGTAGCCGCCTCCTCCCCGTTTTGCATACATATCTATATGATATCACCCCTTCTAGCGACTCACTAGCTGCCTGTTAACTAATAACTATTGAGGTACGCGGCTTTGTGGCGGCATTACACGTACAAGCCCATGCTCGGCTCTCAGCACCGCTTCATTGTTCACGCTATGCTGTACAGTGCATTGCTTCACATGATACTAGGAGAAAGTCAGGGATAAACCCCCCCTTTCCTGAAATACTGCCTCACTGTACATCACCCTAATCCTCAATGTCTCTAGTCTAGCACTTGCTCGTCAGACCTCTCATCCTTCCCATGTGACACTTTCACTTGGGAGACAGGTGCAGCCCCCAAAAAAAACCCACGGGCTGTGTGTGTGTGAGTCAGTGAGTTGGCTGCTTCTGACATGGTGTGTCTATTTCTTCATGGTTCTTTCCAATACCTGGAAGTCACCATAGACAGCCAGACGGCCATTAGCAGCCTGTATAGGAAGCTAGAGTGTGAGGGACCGTAGCAATGCTCTGAGCGTCACACCCCCTTTTGCAGCCATCCTCCATGTGGCATGCTAACTGAGGCACAAACGAAGCGACGTGTCTGGCGCGTCTCCTGGAAGCTGTCACTTTCTGTTGGCCTGTCATTACCGCCCTGTCACTGTTCAGCCCATGATTGGTTAATGGCAGGCTGTGGAGGCTCCCACTATTATTCGGGTCAGTTATATCTCTACCCCGAACTTCTGGGTATTGTCTTACACCTATAAGCAGACACACTGCGGTAACTAAGCTCGGCTGCACGTCTATTATGCTTTAACGCCGCCTGCACACGTGCTTCTCCTGTGCGAGTTGCCCCAGGCCTAGCATTGAAGCAGGAAAGGGAAGGCGGCAACTGGCAAGCGACGGCGGGTAAGTGCAGCTGCAGAGAAGGGGCAGGCACCAGGCAATGCTGGAAGTGAAAAGGGGCGGGGACGCTGTTTTATTCTCCCTCCTCGTCTGTCTCTCAGCCTGGGGGCGGGAAAGTTATAAACCCAGCGCCTGCCTTGTTTATACAATAAGGACACGCCTCCTCCTGCACAGAGGGAGTGGGAGGGAGGGGGCTGTCTGGCTCGCTGTCTGTGCTGGGGGGAGGGGACGGATAGACTAGGCTGCTGCTGCTGCTGCTGAACCTGAGGCGGCTGAGGTCAGCTGCAGAGTCTGCACTGATTGCAAGAGCTTCTTGTTGTCGCTATTATTCATAGCACGGTGCGTGTCTGCGAATCAGCCTGAAGAGAGAAGGGGGTGACTAACATCAGAGCACTGACACATTAACCCCCGCACTGCTGCTGCAGCTGAACCTCTAGCTATCATTGCTAGGAATGTTCTTGTGTCTGCCCCGCAACAAGACTGCCTGTCACATGACTGAATGTGCCCTGCTGCTATTTTGCCTTCCTTGCAGAGGGTGTTGAGAGGTGTGTCCTTTAGTGAGCATGGTAACAAGCATTCCAGTGTGATCTTACACGCCCACCACCGACTGCTACACAGGAGGGAGGGAGGGGAGCTGTAGCCTTCCCAATAAGAGTATGGAAACAAGCTTATCTTTGGGGAGGGTGCGTCCTAAACTCCCCTAGCAGAGCCTTCACGAGGCTGTTTTCTGTGCCCCCAATTCTGCATAGAAACAAGGTTGGGATTTGCTGATGTGTGTAACTGGGCAGCTCAGACTTGAGGATGTTTAGGTAAACAATCCCATAGGTGCTGGGGTCTGACTTGCCAATCCCTGTGTCATTTGACAATGGTTACAGAGGAGAAAGTGACATCCCTGCAAGGTTAAACACCTGACACATCACTTATGGATTCTCTGCCTCCCCTATTTCCAGTGCAGCACTTTTAATTGGAAGGGAGGTGAGCAAATTCAGGAGGAACGAGGAAAGACACATGCAAATGGCATGGCAAGGAAACTTGCCACCCGCTGTGCTGATGGGAAACAGACTCGTGTTGCTAATAGAATTTAGGCTAGACCTGCAAGTACCAGTATCATATGCTTGCACAAGGAGGACGAAGAGGGCTCTCATTTCCATATGCTCTTGGTTAATGCAGCTGCCTTGGCACTACAGAGATTGCCCTCCATTAAGATTTCACTTTTAGTCAAGATTAGCACTTCTTTTTTCACTGCACCAATTTCTTGGCAACACCAGAGATCCCTGGCATTTACTAAAGTGCCCCATTTATTTCCAGTGCATGGGCTAAAAGCATGGAAGAGGTGTCTAGACATTATATAATGATGTGCAGAATAGGCAGATCAAGCGTAAGAAGATGTCATTGCGAGCAAAGTAGCCTTGTCCTCAGTTTCCCATTGTTTTGCTGTATTTATAATTGCTATTTTAGTAGATTGCTTGTGTTTGTCCTGGAAGAGGGTAAGAGTTCACACGAGGTTGCTTGTGCTGTGCTGGTTCCGACTGCTGCACAGAGGACGCTTGGTGGCAGCGGTGAGCCTCTGCCTATTGGTAACGAATCCCACGTGCAAACAGGGAAACTGGAGGAGTGCAGACAGGTCTGAGGCAATCAGACGCATACAAAACACATGACAGAACCTCATAGCTAGAATTCATTAGTGGCTGACTAACCTTACTTTCCTTTAAATGTAAGGCAATCTATTAATAGCGAATGCTAAGGATTCATCAGATTGTGTTCTCATGCGTTGCTTACAGTTATTCACTGGGGTTACTTTTTACATTTTCCAAGGAATTTTTTCCTTGGTAATGCTCCCAGGTCTGAAACACAATAAATGTATAGATTATGTTTTCTGAGACCAAACTGCAATTCCAATGTATCTTGGAACGTCAAATCTTCCACTTTACAAAAAAAAGCATTTTATAGATGGAGGACCCTTTGAAAATTATTTACTAACTTTATGTCCACTACTAGCGTCATAAAAGTGTTTATCAGAAATAGTTTTTCTAACTTGATTGTTGTTATAGTTATATTTTCCTTATGTTAAAGGGGCACTAAATGAGTGATCAACCACAAAATAGGTTTTAACCCAAGAAATCTAACCACACCTGGACAAGGGAGTGCCCTTAATATGTCATTTTCCCTTTGGCAGAATGACAATCACTGCACAAAATATTTGGCTGAATATGGAGTTAAATCCTAATCTGTATAACATTTAGATACATTAACAATTAACATATTAGCTCATGCCGATGAACATATTTGTCTTTACTTGTCTTGCAGTGTAAAGTCACATGAAGTGAGTTCCTAATGTAACATTTTTTATATTTTAATTATAGTATCCTTTTTGTATATTTTGTGCTAGAGAAGACATATCTCACCATGACCTGTGGCCCTAAATCTTTCCTGCAAACACCTCCTAATCTGCTGCTTCCTCTATTTCTATCATAACACATATTTGTCTACTTTATGGGGCAGATTTTGTCAAGGGAATTGAAAATTGAATTTTTCGAGGTTTTTTTTATGGTCAAAATTGTCAAATTCGACTAGGGAGTTATTCAAATTCAATTTGAGTTTGTTAAAAAAAAATGTAATTAGATTTTTGATATTTATCATACTCTGGACCTTTAAGAACTCAAATTAGACTATTAGACCTAAAACCTGACAAATTGCTGTTTAAGTCAGTGGGAGAGGTTCAGGGATCAATTTTGAGTTGTTTGCAGCCTTCCCGACATTCAAGGGTTTTTTTCAGAGAAAGAGTTTTCAAATCGAATTCGATACCAGTTTTCGGGTCGATTCCAGTCATCTGTCATCCGAGTTTTAAAAATTTGATTTTATTAATACATTTCGATTGGTCGAATTTCGAGTTCATGGGAGTTTATGGGAGTTTTAAAAAACATGAATTCGAAATTCGACCCTTGATAAATGTGCCTCTGTGTACAACCATAAATGCTGCTATCTTCTAACTTATATGCATATATTCATTCTACAAATACAGTTTAAATGATGTCTTGTACATTGTTATACCCATTAACTGTGTCTACAGAAGATAATTGCTTTAATTATTCAAGAGGTGGTGAGCAATGCACATTATTTTGTATCTGGGTCCAGGCAAGGACTGACAAACTGTGGCTTCTGGCTAATACTAGAGGGGCTGCTTGTAAATTGCCATAGACAATCACTATTTAGCGGGCTGGTGTAAGGTTGTGTGTACCTGAAATACCAGGGCCTATTTTGAATCCCAGTCTAGACCTGCCTGGATTGGATACCTAGAGGGCACTATCAGAACAGTTTGTGTGTTTTTGCAGTCTGGGCAGCGATGAGTGTCACCACTTTTTACTCAACAAGGTATATAACACTTCTTACACCGGAAATAATGTTCTGCCTGATCTTGTTCAATTGACTTCTGTGTGTTATGCCAGATCTAGAGTGACATACAATAATGGCATCATTTTTTTTGGCTTTAGAATGACATTTAAGAAAATACACAGTTTAATAAATAGCCCAGTTAGTGTTTGCAGAGGATTCTTTCCATGCAATCTTGAAGCCGGAGCACCCGAAGTTAACAGTTTTGTCCCCAGAATTTGGAGCCTTATGCTAGTAATTACCAATTGGATGGGATGGTCACCCCCCCCCCTGCTTCCTCCTTTATGATCTTGATCAGAAGTAGGAGGGATGGATGGCAAAACCCCAGCTCTGATAATGATTTTGATGTGTTAGGTAGAATACTGTAGGGTCCCTGGCACTCTGGTATTAAGAACATTCAGGGTCACCCGGGTTTCAGATAAGGGGTCCAATATATGTTAAAATATGTTCTTACATTTTTGGTGATTCTACTGTACTTATATATTCTGAGAAACAGGAATGGCAAAAGGGACCAAAGACTACTTTGACCCATACATAACTGTCCCCAAAAACCTTTAGGTTGAAATGGTTTTGTTATAATGTATGGTGATGCTAACATATTCTGTTTTCTTTTTTTTAAATAACACTCTGGTCCTCTACCAGATGTTTAACTTAGCACGCAGCCTTTATTGTGGACTGGCTGGGAGTACTAAGTATTCCATAAGGTTGTTGTCTAAGAGCTTTTCAAATGTTTTTTTGTAATATTCTGTGCATTTTTAAGGCAATGTACTCCAATCCTAATATTTCAGGATTTACAATATGAAAAGATCAAGAATTTAAAAACTAAAGTAAATAACATTGTCTTTTATCATTCATTGTCATAGGGATGCTGTCATGGGCCTCTACTAACTTCCTGGGACATAAATAACAGAAGCGGTCATAATTTATGAATGATTATAAATCCTTTTTTTTACAGGAAAACTAAAGTTCAATAAATAAATCTAGACACACACCTTATATTTGGGACTGTACTAGTGTAAGGCACCAAAGCCCTTTATCATTTAGGATCACTGCCTTGCCTTCAAATATACTTCTAGTAGCTTTTCACAGACACAGCAAAACTTTACAATTAGGGCAAAAGGGACAGGTCCACTAAATACCATAAGCAGGAACACAGTTTTATAGGGCTGGGAACAGTTATGACCATTTTCTGTGGTAGAATAAAAGGACAATCCCAGCCCTTATTTCAGCATGGACACTGAGCAGTGAGGATATCTCTGCAGTTCTAATATAATGACCTTTTTCTGGAGCACTATACAGTTAAAGAAAGGGAGGGATATAATACTAGAAGATAAGACTGATACAATATGTCTCATTTAAGATATTCTGTATTCTTACATATTCCAAAAAAAAGCATGCACACATTCAGCATGATCAGTCGGTCTTAGATGCACATCATGTAATTCTTAGGCCCAGTGGCGTAACTAGATGTTGCTGGGCCCCACAGCAAATTAATTCTAAGGCCCCCAACATATCCAGTGTTTGTCCTGTTTTAACAATATATATTGAAATTGCTCATCAATGAGAGCCTCATGGGGCCCCCTGTACCTCCTAGGCCCCCCTGCAGCCGCAGGGTCTGTTTCCTCTGTAGTTACGCCCCTGCTTAGGCCTACCAGGGCAATCTCATCAATTGGTCTATTTGCCACATTCAGTATTAAGAACAAAACAAATAAATATATTTCATTCAGAAACAGCCATCACATAAACTAAAAAAAAGCAAAAAATACATAGTATGTTGGTCTTAATTATAGAAATGTAGTTTTTTTACAGGAATTGCTTTAGTTGTAAATGTATGGTGCAATCAGAGGCTTTGCCACTGCTTAAATGTTTTCTCTGTCTTATGTTTGTTGCAGTCATATAAATCATTACGGATAGTTTACTAGTATATTATTATATCTATCATGTAAAAAGCTTTCTTTTTCTGCCTCTAAACATGCCATAGTTCATTTTGGACACAAAACCACCTGATCATTGCCTCTCTGGAAAATTTGAGCATTCTTTATTTTGTCCAGGGTGAGACCCTAAATGCATTAAGCATAGTATATTCACTGATAATACCATTTAGCTGTACTCTGATGCTTTTATAAATGAATTTGCTGCCTTCAAATTTTGATCTAGCAAACAGACGCTATATGATATTGACAGTGATTGAACATCGGTTTCGCTAGTATAGTATTGGGTACAGAGGCTGCCTGTCAGACAGACAATATTTTCCAAAAAGAGCTACACATTTTAAGACTGGAATTAACAGCATACATAAAATATATATATTTTTTCCAAAACATAATGAAAAATAAATTCTCTGTAAGTAAAACATACTAATAGTTTGACATTACTATTGTACAGGTATGAGATCTATTATCCTAAAAAACATTTAAACATTAAATAAATCCAAGAGGGTTGTCTTGCCACCAATATGAATTAATGCAGCTTAGTTAGGATTCAGTGCAAGGTACTGTTTTACTGTTACCTGTACTTGCATGGTGGCTTCTAAAAATAGCAAAACCTGTTATGCTTTATAAAGATTCTTGATACATTTAGAAAACCCCACAAATATTCTATTTTTCACACTGTTGTCGCAGAAAGACCCATATGATTTTTTTTGTATACTGTATATACACTGTACTGCATTATGTTATGTACATTGTATCACTTAATCTGGAAAGAGACTTTTAATTTAATATTCATTTTTTTCATTACTTGCTTTATGTTTCTGAGTGTACTACTGTATGAAAAATGATAGAGAGGTTGCTGGATCTTATATGTAAATGGTTCTCATAAATGAAAATGTACTTGCAGATGAGATACTTTTATCAAGCACAGGAATTCTTTCTTCTGCCACACAACCCACCATTATCCTTCCTCCATTCCTACAACAGGATTCCTGTTCACTACTAAAGTTGAGTCTAGTAACTCATAGTAACCAGAATCACATCAGGTAGCAATTAGCTTTTTGAATGATAGCATTTTTTATGGTGGCAAGCCATGGTCAAATATAGGCTCACAGTGTCATGTAACTCCCTCCTCACAATGTTCAATTGTGAAGTGATGGATTCTGGGGCTTGAAGTCCCTCTGCTTTTCATAGAGGGCAGTGCACAGATTCTTTAAGTTCCAGAAGCCAAATGTAAAGCATGTGTAAAGTTGCTTACAATTATTGTGCTATACAAAAAAAGTTTTAAGATGGAGGACCACTTTTCCTTTTTAAGACATTATAGACAATTTACTTGTTTTTTTTTAAATATGTATATATAATTGTGAAAAGAAGGCATTTAGTTTCTGTTATTTTTCATTTCATTTATTAACTCTTATCAGGGCACCCAATCCCATAAGCATTCGCGTGCAAGAGTTGTAGGTGGTTCTGATCTAAGCCAACCAGAATGAACAAAGTAACCCAGATCAAAACTGCATTGATTCAGTTTGGCAAAATTTGGAACAAAAGTTGCAGCACATTGGCCAAGCCAAATTGGTTTGTATGCAATCCAGCAACCCTGCACTAATCTTTATAGGCCAAACGCTGCCCATAGGCACACAAATATAGGAGAAAAAAACCCTGGGCAACCTTTTTACAGTTGTGTGGGATGGTGTCAATAAGCACCATTGCAGGTAAGTTTTGAATTAACTATAAAGCACCAGAAATTAAGTAAGCTGTCAGGAAGTATTGCTCTCCTAATCATTTGGAATATTCTCAAAATAAAAGGTTATGCGTTTTACGTGACTTTTTCTCTTAGAATTCTGCAGTTTACATTTGCTTTTAAAAACAATATCCAGAAGAGAATAACAATAAATCAGGATTATTGACCCTTATTATTAATAATGATTTTATATGCTTGTAGTAGCATTTTCAGTGCTATTTGAGATGGCCAGTATGAAAGAATGCCTCACCGTATCTGCCTTATGTACTCACTATTGTGTCACTGTCCCTTGGGGACTGGAGCTACTTCACAGGAAAAACTAAGACAGTGAAAACTAAACCCTGCAGAAACCAATCTGGTGTTTTGTTTTAAACATTATATTGCATGCTGTCAGGATCAAAGCACCTGTTGAAGGTTTCAGGTGTTTGCGTGTTACTACAAGGTAAGGAGGAGACAGGACAGATGGCAGTTGGGTAAGCAAGCAGAGATCTTTCTTAAGGTTGCCCCAGGCACATGCTACAACTGAGTTACTAAACCATGCTTGATAATAACTATTTACCGACCACATTTTGTATAGTTAAAGAAAATTGACATATATTTTTGCAATACCCTTGGCTTGTGCCCTGATCTATGCAATATAACTGTGAAAATAGTTTTTACTGCTTTTGTAAGTAAGAATTCCCAACCTGGCCTCTGTGACTATTTCTGTGTCTTTATTCTCTGAGCAGGAAGAAATGTAGAATTTTTACATAAGGGCTGCCACTAAAATTGTATATTCATTGTATATGCAAAAGTGAAAATGTATCACCTGCCTAACATATTTTTAAGATCCCTATAAAATCTTCAAATTTCACTGCGTGAAAAGGAGTGCTTCTGGCAAGCTAGATAGGGTCATATAGCAGGTTGCACAGAGCTTTTTTATTATTTGGGCCTGGATGGGGAAATAAAACACATTTTTACCAATCTAGAAAGCAAAGATAGTAACTGATGTCTAAGGGGCAGATTTACTAAGCTCAAGTGAATTTTCGAAGTTAAAAAAGTTCGAATTTCGAAGTAAATTTTTGGGTACTTCAACCATCGAATAGGCTATATTCGACCAATCGACTTCGATTTGAACGATTCGAAGTAAAAATCATTTGAATATTCGACCATTCGATAATCAAAGTATTGTCTCTTTAAAAAAAACTTCGACTTCATACTTCGCCAAATTAAAGCTACCGAAGTGCAATGTTAGCCTATGGGGACCTTCCACAGCACTTTTCTAAGTCTTTGCACATCGAATAGAAATCCTTCGATCGATCGCTAAAAATAGTTTGAATCGTTCGATTAATTGTTCAATCGATCCGATACGCTAAAAATCCTTCGATATTCGAAGTCGAAGGATTTTAATTTGAGGGTCGAATTTTGACGTTTTTTTAATTTCGAAATTCGACCCTTATTAAATCTGCCCCCAAGTGTCTGCTTGTTGGACTATTAGAATAGGGTGGCAAGCAGGCCGTAAAGAATGGAGGCTGAACTGTCTGCGGTTAACATTTATGAAGCTGAAAATGGGTGACTTTTCTGTAGTTAAGTATACAATTTAGCCACCATATTTTTGGAACTACCCCTCAGGCAATGTTTAGGCCTATGGGGTGTTTTCTGCCCACTATGTGTTTCACTGTGCAGCAAGATCTTTAAATTGACCCTTGCTCAGTTGTTTGTCAACCAATTGCTGCAAGAAAACACTGTAGATCACATTTTTAGGCCACAACCAAATGGCAAGGGCTATTGCTGTTTAGCTCAATGGTAGGGTTAAGAGGTAGCCTGAACGTTCAGCTACATGTCTAGAAAATCCAACTATAATGGCTGCACTGATTGTAAATCAATTTAAATGCAGTCAGTGCATGCCAGCAACATGCATTTATCCCTAAAGTGATCTGGTAATCATCCTCTATGGGAGGTGTCAGGCCACCATTTCAGACATTTTCCATGAGGCAGAAAAAATGCAGAAATAACCATTCTGGAATGGAGTGAATAAAAATGCTTATAATTATTCAATGCTTTACACATTTAAAATGTAGCTGTTTCATACTGGTTCTCCTATAATGACAGGTCTGGATTTAAAAAAAAGAAAATCTGTTGTCTGCACTGGCACAGTGTTACAGAAATATAGAATAGCAGTGGTATGCTTGTACAATGAGTGCCAAGGTAGAGCGGAAATAAAAGAATTGTTAGGCAAAGCCTATTCCGTGAGAACTGTCTGGTAACCCCTACCATGGCTGCCTGCTTACAAGATCAGTCCAAGTCTGTAGAAATGTCACTTTTTGAAGTTTGCCCCACATAACAAGAGTCTTCTAAACAGAGTATCCAACTCCCAATACTGGGCATTGCAAAAGCTGGCTATTGACAGTACCATCACACTGCCCCTGCACTGATTTGCTTCCCAGTTTGGTGATCAGGTCTGGACTGGGAGTCAAAATAGGCTCTAGCATTCCAAGCACAAAGAGGCCCAAACATGTCCCAGCAGCCCGCTAAATAGTGACTTTCTATGGCACCTGATAGCAGCCCCTCTGGCATTTGCCAGTCCGGGTCTGTTGGTGATATATGAAGATGTGCAACCATATTATTTCAGCGGGAGAAATCGACTGAGTACCTGTGCAGCATGGCTGGTCTACTTGAATCGTAATAAAAAAAAACAAAATCTCCACGAGAGCTATAAACCACTAAATAAGTAAATATACATAAATATACACATTAAAAACTTGCCCTTGAGGTATATACTTTGATACATGTTTTTAATGTGTTTTTAAACATGGGAGAGGGAAATTTTGTTTAATGATTGAGGCCCAGCCCATATTGGAGGATCCTTTAGATTTGCTGAACTATACAAATGCTTGCTGGTGTTCCAACTGCATTTGGTGCTTAGATGCAGGCAGGGCCGCCATCAGGGGGGACAAGTGTCCCGGGCATGAATGGGGGCCCGGCAGTGCTGCAGTTTTGAAAGAGCCGGGCCCCCTTACGAGCGCCTGAGCAGTGTGGCCATTTTGCAATTCCCAAATGCGGAAGTGCCGAAAAGCCGAACAACAGAAGCCACGAAAACAGCTGAAGTCCAGAAGTGGCGAAAAGACCCGAAGCCACGAAAACAGCCGAAATTGAAGTCCTGAAGTTGCGAAAAAGACCCGAAGTCAAGAAAGGAGGTGAAGTTGAAGTCCTGAAGCCTTGAGCTCAATTCTACTGAACACCAGTTTGTGTTTTTTTTTATTTTTTAATCCCCTGGCCATCAATGTATTATTTTAATATTCTACAGGCCCCTGCCACCTATGTTTTTTTTTAAAAAAAATTTTTGTAAGGGGGGTCCTGGCTCCAATTTTTTTAAAAAAAAATATTCTTTGGGGCCCAAATTTTTTTTAACTTGTAAGGGGGCCCTGGCAACAATGATTTTTTTAAAAACTTTTATGGGGGGCCCTGGTGTCAATGTTTTTTTTTTTTTACTTATAAGGGGCCCTGACCATCAATAGCTTTTTATAACTTGTGGGGGGGGGTTACTTTTTTAGCGCTGATGTCTGTGTGGTCTTTTAACTGTGATGTGGAGTGGGTGGGATATGGGGTGGGGCTTTGGCGCCAGTGTGGGCAGGCCCTGGGGGCCCCAAAAATGTTGTTGTATGGGGCCCCGTGATTTCTAATGGTGGCCCTTGATGCAGACAATGTAGTAAAGGTTAAGGTCAGCATGCAGGCACATTTCTCAGGAACAGATTTCCCTAGAGACCAAGTTCCTAAAACAGGGACTGTCCCTAAGATACAGGGACAGATGGGAACCTTAGCCTAAAGCTGGCCATAGACGCAAAGATCCGATCGTAAGAATCAACGTACGATCGTACTTTCCCATCTCCCGACCCTCCACTAACCATTCAGATCAAAGTCTTTACCATTCCGATCAAATAAGAACAGATCACCCAATGTTCTGCCCCTGACAGCAATCGTACGATACTTATGTCTGACAACACTAGTGACAGTCTCCCACTGAAAATCGTACGATCGGCAATACACGCAGAGATATTATCGGCAGGCGACAGAAATTTTCTAACCTGTCCGATCAACCAAACGACCGATCTCCGACGGACGAAAAATGACGGGACTCTCCACACATGGTCCGAAAATCGTACGAATCCACGATTCGTACGATCGGATCTTTGCGTCTATGGCCAGCTTTAGGCTTATGGAAATTGAATGTTTTGACCATTACAGCCCTTTCAAGGAGAAGACATGTGAAGCTCCAAACATCCTTACTTTCCTGCAGCCACTTTCCATTCCTGTGAATAAGAAATGAGCTTACCATTCATATAAAGAGGAAGTGGCTGCTGACAGGGATGGATATTTTGACCTGTGTGAGTTTTCTTTGCGAAGAAATGTGCCAAGTGTCATAACTAACTCACTATATTATTATGGCTTAGGATATGCTTTGCCTCCAATTAACAAGGGCATCTGCTTGCAGGGATGACCAACTGTCACATATCCATGCAAATGCCAGCTAAGCAATGAATACTTTAAGAAACTATAAAATGTTATGTTTTAAGCTTCCACAATTTAAGGTCACGGAACGTTCTACTCATGCTCGATTGCCACAAAATGACTGTGCATGACTTCTTTCTGTTTGCTTTGTCAAATAAAGGGGGCTGCTATGCGACGTGCGCGGAGACTCTCCTCCATGTGCTTCTGCATTATGAATTGTGCCGCAGGAAAACAATGGTAGAGGCGCTTCCTGACAGTTTTCAGCGCGCGCCCCACACAGATGCCACGCGACGGTTGCCTAGGAGACGGGAGGCAGACGCGTGGCGGCGTGAGACAGGCAGCTGGCTGAAAATTATGGCGGGGAGAGAGAGGGGCGGAGGGGCACGGGGCATTGTAGTTTGTGAAAGGTAAATTGCAGGAGGAAGATTTTGCTGCAGTGATTTTATTTCAGGCGACGCCTTTATCATTTTGTTGCACTTGTACAGTGTATGGGAGGAACTGCCCTGTGAAATGTGGCGTCGTTACTCTTATATAGCAAGTGGGGTTAGATACAAATAAATATTTTGCTTTCTAGACGTTTTGTTAGAGAGATTCCTTGTTGTACAGTAGCCAATGGGAATGCCAGCTTTGCCTGCACTGATAATCTGTAGGAAGTGGCACATTCCAGAGGGGCTGATGTAAGAAAGATGCTGTAGACTATTTTGGTGTCTGTTTGAGTCATGGGTACTTTAAATGCCAGGGTCTGTTTTGAATTTCAGTCGGCACTTGATTCCATGCACATTTTTTGTGATCATTTGGTTGTAGGGCCCCAGTGTTATTTCAATGAAGCAAATAATTGTATTTAATAAGATACAGTGAAATTTACCTTCCTTGATTTTAAGTTATCCCACAATTTTACACCATATTTTTGTGGTCCCACCAGGGTTGCCAGGTCTAAACCAGCCAAGTCAGCTACAAAACCAGCCAAGAGGCACTTCAAAAGTAGCACAACATATGGAGTGTAAAAAGTTTTAAAAAAATTAATATATGTGAAAATATTCCTTTTTTAAATTTACCATGAAGCAAAATGGAACAGATTCACCCATCACCAGGGGCAAAACTACAGAGGGGGGCCCAGGAGGTATAATAGCCCCACAAGGCCCATATACATATACTGTTTCAATAAATATTGGTAAAACAAGTTAACCTATAGACATTTTGGTGGTCAGCAGATTTTTGCTACAAAATTGTCTGAAATTGAGGAAAGTCACCAGAAAAAGGCCAGAATGCGTAAGAGTGACAGGAGACTGGTGTACATAGCCCAAAATCTGGTAACTCCCGACCTCTACACAAGTCAGTCCCATTGCATGCTGGGTATTGCAGCTTTACCTTAAATTTGAAAGTTGAAAAATTGTTAAGAGATGCAGGCTTGGCACATTAGGGCAAGAACATCTTAGGCTGGTTTTCAAAGTAGAAACCAGCCAAAGGCCCAAAAAGTAGCCCAAATCCATACCTTGGCTAGTTTGTACTTTCAAACCCCGCCTGGGCTTTAAATTAGTAGCCCAATTTGGCTGGAAAACCGCCAACCTGGAAACCAGGGTCCCACCAATGTAGAATGCATTCCCTGGCTTTATATTTTTCCTGGATTTCACACCCAGTGCCGGACCAAGCACCCTAGGCAACCTGGCTGGGGAGCAGAACACCAATGGGGACTAGTGATGTACACGACCCGGACCCGCCCTCCCACAACCCGCGCCTGCCCGCATCTGACTTCCGGGCTCCTTCTATATACCGCCCCACTGATGACGTCACAAAAGTGGAGGAGTTCAACTATAAAGCCAGAACCCGGCATTTGAAGGTGGCCACCCGCGAAGAAGAGTGCAAGGTCGGGCCGGCCTGCGCATCACTACCGGGGACGTGGAACCGGACTAGGGGTAGGTGCAGAGTAGGTATGTGCCTGGTATGTGCTCAGCACTGCAAGTAGAGTCACAACTCAAGCCATTTCCTAATGTTGTACACAATTTATTTATAAGAAAATAAAGTCAGTGTATTTTTTTTACCTTAATATGAGTATGACAGTTTTTTTATACAGACAGCAAAGATCCTTTAACTGTATTGTATTTTGATGCTTTGATACTGGAAAACTGGCATACACCTTGTCCTTTGGAGCTGTATACAGAGATATGGGCAATATGAAAGATTTCAGATTTATATAGCTTTTATGTCATAACACTGAAATGGCATACTCCTTTCTTTTACAGGCACTGAATATAAAAGTATTTGCTTAATAATACAGAATAAAAATGTACTGATATAATTGATTTAGAATATCTGTAATCCATGATTAAGTTCTACTTATACATTACTTACATTAAATCCACCTGTCATATTATGAGACCCTTTAATAGAATAAAATGCCAGTGCTTAGATTCATTTACATGGTTGCAGGGTCTGCTTTAATTACTCTTACACGCCTGTACAGGCACTCTTAGAATCCCAAACTGGTCCTGACTGTAATTCATGATAGGTCCTGGCATTTCACGTACGCAGAGACCAAAGTAGCCACCCTCAGGCCCAATAAATAGTGATTATACCATTTTACAGCAGCCCCTCTAGCAGTTGACAGAATTTACAGACTACCAGTTCTGACCTGATCCCAAACCATTTTCTTTTCCTCTTTTCAGAGTCCTTATCATGTACCTATTATGTTTTTATATTTTTTCCTCTCATTTTCCTACATTTATTATTGTCTTTCTCCCCTCTTCTCCTTTCTCTCCTACTCCAAACGAGATTTCTTATTCAGATACCCAAAAAGCATTGCAGGAAGGCCATCTTCCACAGAGTCCATTGAAAGCAAATAATTCTGTTTTAAGTCATTTTATTTTAGATAGTACCATGTACTTGGTTATCCATAATTTGGTATTAGTTTCCCATATTGGTGGCAAAGAAATTCTGTTGGGTCTAAACTACAGAAAAAACTTATCCAGAAAACAGGATTCCAAGCATTCCGGATAATAGATCCTATACCTGTATTATAAATTATACCAAAGCAGTTGTTAATAAATATCAGTGGTACCAATAGGTTCTAGTTAATTAAACAACCAACCCCGGTTTCTCTCTTAAAGGCTAAATAAAGCTCAACAAATACATACTGTAGGCTAGAAATGTTACATTTCTGTTTAATGCCTATTTTGTATCCCAAGGTAACCACAGCCCTTTTGCACTTCAACAAATGTCTCTGGTAGCACAAACTTAAATGTTTTATGCAAAAGGTCTGCTTAACCTTTAAGCTTGTGTAGTTAGTTCAGTAAATAAACAGTGCAATACAATATTCATTTTAAGGCTTTAGTTTTCTTTAACTATTCATATAGAGGGAATACATGAAAAATCCTTATGAATGTAATTTTTTTCTCTTGCAAATTATTTTCCTGGGAATATATGAAGCAAACACACTGCAGATCATTATTTACTTTCTCCATTTCTTTAAATCCTAATTCTTTGTCTCTTCCTTACCATTTCTTCCAGTCTTATTGTTGTCCACCTTTAACTAATACAAGTAATTCAAAAATAAATAGTCATATGTCCATCTTTAAGTTAACTTTTAGTATGATGTAGAGAGTGATGTTCTGAGACAATTTGAATTTGGTTTTCATTTATTATTTGTGGTTTTTGAGTTATTTAGCTTTTTATTCAACAGCTCTGATGACTGGATTTGAATCGCGAGTGCCCCTAGGCCACGTGGTCCTAGCATCCGTCTGCAGCGTGACCGTGTGGCCCGCCACCCGCGCCCCGCCACGCGATCGCACACGCTGGAGCACTGGGGAGCTGTGCATACTCGCAACAAATCCAGGCCTGACAGCTCTCCAGTTAGCAATTTCAGTAATCAGGTTGCTATGGTCCATATTACCCAAGTAAACATGCATTGATTTGAATAAGAGACTGGAATATGAATAGGGAAGGGCCTGAATAGATTTATGAGTAATAAAAAGTAGCAATAACAATGCAATTGCAGCGTTACGGAACATTTTGTTTTAGATGGGGTAAGTGACCCCCATTGGAAAGTCGGAAAGAGTCAGAAAAAAAGGCAAATAATTAAAAAGACTAACAAAAAAATATAGACCAATTCAAAAGTTGCTTAGAATTGGTCATTCTATAACATACTAAAACTTAAAGGTGAACCACCCCTTTAAAGCAACTAGAGGTTTATGTGAACAAAATGCAAGTAGAGTTGACATGTTAAGAGTAAGTGTCTCATCAATTGACATAAGGCAAGTTATGGATTTTTTGGTGATTAAATTAGGAAAAAAATGTCCAGGTGGGAGGGCAGGTATACAATTACATTTTACTGCATCACTGCTTTAAAGAAATAAAAATGGCCTTACATTACAGTGCTCCATTTCAATCCATGATATAAATGCATTTTTGTTTCACATTGTTGCCAAGTTGATCTTGGCACTTAGGCAGTCACTGGACAGTGCTACATATTGAAACCACTTGTTTAAATCAAACCATTCACAATTACTTTGATAGCTGAGAGTTATTTGTCCTTTAAATGTAACTATGTAGTGCATGATAAGTTTATTATCAGATATTTTTATACACTTTGGGGCCCATTTATTAAACCTCGTTTTTTTTTCTGGTCGAGTTTTTTTAGGGGGAAAACTCAAATTTTTAGATATTTATCATACCTCAAAACTGCTAAAATCCAAATCTCAAACCTGTTGAGGTCATGTACAAGTCAATGGCAGATCCTTGAATTTGTTTCATGACATTGTGGATAATCTGAAAAGGTTTTTGTTTTCATCTGATTATCTGAAAAAGTTAAGTTTTTGCAGCGAAAACGCAATAAAATCTAGTTTTTGGAGCATCAATTTGTATCGTGCAATTCGTATTGTGACGTTTTGTCGCTCCGATTGTTTTTATAAAAATTATTGATAAATTCAATCAATAGAACGGAGTTAGGTCTACTTTGTTTTCATAAAAAAATTAGATACATTTGAGTTTTAGTAAATCAGCTCCTTTCTCTTATAAATTAGTGTTAGTAAAATAGTAAAAAAAAATCCTCTACTATTGTTTTCTTTCAATTCTCATACAAAAAGTATCATGACGAAAACCTACCTAATGTAGAAGTGATATAAACTGTGCTACATATTTATATGTTGAGTACGTAGAGTTAATCCCATATCCACTTGTGTCATATATGTTGCTAGAGGTAGAGATCAAAAGTTGTCTCTTAATCTCCTGATCTTTTAATTGAATTTATGTAACCTTCACTGTCAGAAATCAACAAATTTAGCTGCTCAATTCCACAAAGGATATTAAAAAACAATTAGTCTTACAGTGTATCTGGCCAAGATAACTATATATGTGTATTTGAGTAGCAGGGGTCTCCTGAGTTTCTGCACTTCATTTTAGAGGTTTCCCTTCTTCTTTTTGATTCTTTTGCCCACGATTATTAATGTTATTAAAAAGGAAAAAGTAATGCCATTGTTTTTTAAAGTGCAGTGTCTTTGTGTTCTGAATATGTTGCCCTTTTATTTATTTAGCTATACTAAAATGTAACTGGAATATTGATGTTGCTGTAATGGACAGAAATTCACTTTGCAGAAAATTGTAATGGCTATGTCCAATTAGAAGTCAGAATCAATGGAATATGTTTAAGGTCAAAGTCACAGAAATCAATATGTGTGACTTGTATTTAACATGAAAATGAAATTCATTGACATTCAGTGTCCTGCAGTGCAGTCGACATTGCGCCAGTTGTTGCTTAATGCATTTGGGAGAAAAGAAATAAAAGTGGGCAACAATCTTAATGTCAAGCCAATAATCAACAGAGAGAGAATTGAAAAAACATTTTTAGGATCATGACTCAAACCAGGAATATCAATGTTTCATACTTTTAGTGAAGTTAACAAAGACAAAAAAAGTTTGAATTACAGTTCTATAAATAGTTAACCAAGTTATTTTACCTGCATGGCACTAAATATTATGGCAGGTTCAGAAAGTTTCCAGACATGCTGCACCAAGTTCCACCTATAACTAAGTTTCACCTACTGTAGCTATATGAACAGGTTTCAGCTGAGATTACCGGATGCCAACACTTCCTGTGAACTTTTTTTCCCTCAGTGACAAGATCCTAAGGACACAGGCATGCCTTGACTGTTAATCTGTAGATTTAAGCAAATGCCAGAGGGGCTTTTGTAATATGCCGTGGACAGTCAGTTAAATAGGGCTGTTTGGGACTTGAAATGCCAGGGTCTATTTTGAATCTCACTCTGGACCTGATGCCATGTACATCTGCCATGACAAAATCACTCGGCAGGGTATTCTACATCCTCACTGTGAAGAACCACCTACACTGCTTCAAATGAAAGTTCAGTTTGACAAGTCTAAATAGTGGCCTCTGGTTCTTTGATTTTTTTCTATTGGAAAAATGATCCCCTGCTATCTGTCCTCTAATGCACTTGTAAAGTGTAGTTATGGCTTCTTGCAAGTGCATTTTTTCCAGAAAACACAACCCCAACCCTGACAATCTTTTCTCGTAGTTTAATTCATCCCTTTTAACATTTCCCAAGCTCATTTATATCCTTTTTAAGAACTATGGTCCAAACTGCATTGCATATAAAAAATGGTCAGGCCTTACTAGGGATCTATAACGAGGCAAAAGTATGTTTTCAGTCCTCCAGTTAATTTCCCTTTTTATGCAAGACAGTACTTAATTTGCTTTAGTACCCTAACTTTGCCTACAGTTTGTTATCCACAAAAATCCCCAAATCCTTCTAAAGAGATACTGGACTCAATACCATTTTTTGTATAACTAGTGTAGTGAGTTAGTGCAAAACCATTTCACTTATCCCTGTAAGAGATCAAGCACAGAGCCTGTGTCTGTGCGCTGTAAGCTGTTACCCAGCGACCAGATGTTCAGTGATCTCAGTGCAGCAGGAAGTGACACAGCAGCTGGTGAGTGGCTGGCAGGAAGAGAAAGTCGCATATGCTGGCAGAAGAGAAAAGCCTGGCAGAGAGAAGTTTAGTCGAATCGCTCTGCAAAGTACTTACAATGCCAATTTCTAGGTTTGTTAAATTAAAAAGGGGCAAGCACAGACCCCTGCGATAATCCACTAACAACACAGGTCCATTTAGAAAATGTTCCATTTACCACCACCCATAGTAATCTATCCTTCAGCCAATTCCACCTCACTGGCATCCTACACTCCATAGTGCTGAGAGCTCTCTTTTGAGCAGCCCAGAAAAGCTGCAAGCAGAAAGGGAAAAGGCTAGGTGGCTCTAGTAGTGTTGGGGGGGGGCATTTTCATTATAGCTATATAAAAAGTAACTTTTCTTCCATTTTTAGCCGTGTATTATTCAATATCAAATACTACACTTTACTCTGTATGTTTCCCAAACTGGGAAACAATAATATTATGGACATTTATTCCTATTAACAAAGATATTGACCCATTAATAAATCCAAATTGGTGTTTCCCCAGGCATTAAGCCATTTAGGAACTTGAAGGTGTGCATCAGGTAGAAAAGCTGACAAAACAGTCAAGTACACAAATAACAACATTAAAAGATTTGCCTGTTACTATGTTACTGGTGAACATTTTATGTCACATAAAAGAATTCAGCCTCTGAGACCTTCACAGCCAACCGATGGCACAGTTATCAAAATAATGTGGTTAGTTTATGAGGTCTTGTCCATCGCAGTTTCTCTTAGTTACTACATCACATAAACTGAACTCTATGTTTATAGATGGCCAGGTGCAACAGACCTAATCTTATCTGCCATTTGTTTTAAGGCAGCTGCAGCAGTTGTTCTCTGTTAATAAGTAACTACATTCCGGTTTATGTGTTTGGTTTTTGCATTTTCAGTATCATTTATCTTTCCTGAAAGATATATTAATAACATGTAAACTGATTTAATTTAACTCTAATAGCTGCATCAGGTTTTGAAATCATGTGATGTGTGTGATTTTGTTAACACTGCTTCCCCACAGATCTCAACATTGTCTAGGGCACTTTTCTTTCATCAAACATGCACGATATACAGTAGTTAACTCAGCGTAGGAAAAACTAATTATCAACTGCTAACCCATTCATTTCAACACAGAGGGGTAACTATAGAGCAGTGATCCCCAACCAGTAGCTCGTGAGCAACAAGTTGCTCTCCAACCCCTTGGATGTTGCTCCCAGTGGCCTCAAAGTAGAATTTTTTAGAATTCCAGGCTTGGAGGCAAGTTTTGGTTGTATAAAAACCAGGTGCACTGCCAAACAGAGCCTCGATGTAGGTTGACAACCCACAAAGGGGCTACCAAATGGCCAATCACAGCACTTATTTGGCAGCCCAAGAACATTTTCATGCTTGTGTTGCTCCCCAGCTCCTTTTACTTCTGAATGTTGCCCACGGGTTCAAAAGGTTGGGGATCCCTGCTATAGAGGAACCATAGTTTTACATAGTGGGCGCCCCTAGTTCCACTGGCGTTCGTCGCCCCTGTCCCTCCCCTTTTTTCGTGCATATTTTCATCATCTGGACCAGAGCAACGGGGATTGTGGCATGGGAAATTTACTCCAGTACATCACCTGTGTTTTTGAACCAATGTGGGTGTAGTTCGGCAGCATGCCGCCTCCCTAAAATCCTGCCGGGCCTAGGTGGCCTTTCCACAAATCCGGGCCTGCCCACAGTCACAGGGGGGCCTGGGGAACAGGAGGACCCAGACTGTGGGTATGCTTCTTCTATAGCTAATAAAAAAAACCATCCTCCTCAGCTGCTCTCTATTAACTGTGAGGAAGGGGGAAGCAAGTCGGGCGGGAGTAGGGGTGGAGCAGGGCAAGGTGGAGGCCGGATGTGGGTGGGGTGGAGGCTGAATGGGAAGTGGGCGGGCGGATGGGGATCGGAGTGTGCCGGCCCCCTCTGAAGATTTTTTTTGCAGGGGGGCCCAGTGCACTCTAGTTACGGGGATCCAAAAACCTTTAGCTATTCGTGGGATTCTAAGGCTTTATAATGTGGTGTAAAAATGGTAGAATAAGTTGCCACACATTCCCAGGTTTTGCTGGTTAAAAGATGGCATTAAAACCGCAAAATTTTCTACATGCTTTTCCTGAGCGATTTCTGCAGGAAATTAGTTACAAAGATCTGAAGCGGTGTAAACAGGGTTGGACTGGTCCGGCAGGACACCGGGAAAAAATCAATGGACCCGACCCTCAAGGGGCCCTGCTGACCCAGGTCTGCTCCCTGAGGGATACTATAGGCCCCCACTCCCGAAGGTAAGGAGGCTGATTTCATTGGAGCTCACCTCTGGGGTGGGGGTCAGGTGACAGGTGAGGGCTCTCAACGGGTTGGGGTGCCCTGAAGTTGCAGCCTTGGCGGGCTTAACACACACACACCCCAGTCTGACACTGGGTGTAAAATAATGGCAGTAAATCTAGCATTTGCATGGTCTTAAATAAAAACACACCTTGATAAATTTGCAATTTATTTTACACAGCTTTTTACACCATTTTTTCTGAGGATTTTGTTTTACACAGCATAATATAGAGACCCCTAAGAATTGCTGTTGAAACACTGTATCAGTGCTACTGCTTGGGGCCCCCAAATGTATATGTTTAAAATATCTAACTTTAATATGGCATTTTTTATTATAAGTCATTTCTTCTCTTAAAAGGAGGGTACTTTGCTTAGAAGGGAATCTCTGAAGATTCAGGTCCAGGCAAATGCTTTTAAATAGGTACAAAGTCCTACCATAAAATAAGCCATAATAACATGCAATTATTATAACAGCTGCTCATGCATGAAACAGTATTTTGTAACTTTATAAATATGTATGTAGAGGCTTACATTTAGAACAATAAATATTTGAACTTCTTTTTGCTGATTCCAACAATAAAGCATTTCTGAAACAAATAATGTTGAGAGGAATGCTGCTTGTGGCCTCATTTGTGTAGCATATTGTGAGCAGGACATTACTGTGAAAGATCAGAAAGCAACCGCTGCCGAAGGAGAACTGGTCTCCACCTGCTTGTTCAGAGCATGTAAATGAGAATGGACTGGTAAAGCTTTTATTTAATTTGCTGCTAGTCTTTCATGAGCTGATCACAGAGCAGAACTACACAAAACCTGATGTTCTGTATAACTGTGGTGTGCCAGAGACAGCTGCCAGCATTTGCTCACTGCCTCATCCCCTTCATTTCGTGAAAGAGGGTGTGTGCCATGTATGATGTGATTTTGCTCATTCAGGAAGTTATAATTCATATTTTTAACTCTCACTTATATTTACACAGGCAGGCAGTCCATTTGATTGTCTATACAAGGGTATACAAGGGTATAGTAAAGTAAGATATACAGGTTTGGGATCTATTACCCAGAATGCTTCGTAAATATGTTTTTTCTGTTATTTGGAGTAGCATATTTTAAAGGGAACCCATCACCCTAAGAAGTAATGCTAAATCTTATTTTATTATGTTAGTTGTTCAAAATAAACTTAGGCTATATAGATTATTTAAAGGAGTTGTTCACCTTTAAATTAACTTTTAGTATGATGTAGAACAGGAGTGCCCATACTTTACTAATGCAAGGTCTACTTTTAGTGATGTTGTCCGATTATGAGCTACATCCATAAAAACATTGTTAGCATTCTGTTCTGGAAAATATTACTTAAATATTGATTTATGAGAAAATGGATATTGTTAGAATTAAACATGTATTCTCATGTAACCTTAAAAAACATATAAATATCTAAATGAAAAGCATGGATCAGGAGGGATAAGCTGTTTGTTGACAGTGTCTTGAGATCTACTGATCATCAGCTAAAGGTCTACTGGTAGATCCCGATCCCTGATGTAGAATGATATTCTGAGACAATTTGCAATTTATTAATTTTTTTTTATTATTTATGGTTTTTGAGTTATTTTGCTTTTTATTCAGCAGCTCTCGAGTTTGCAAATTCAGCAATCTGGTTGCTAGGGTCCAAATTACCCTAGCAAACATGCATTGATGTGAACAAGAGACAGGAAACAGAAAGTTGACTAATAAAAGTAGCAATAACAATAACTTTGTAGCCTTACAGAGCATTTGTTTTTTGAAAAGGTCAGTGACCTTCATTTCAAAGCTGGAAAGAGTCAGAAGAAGAAGGCAAATAATTCAAAAACTATAAAAAAATAGAAAACTATAAAAAAAAAGAATAAAAAAAAGCAGGCCAATTGAAAAGTTGCTTAGAATTAGCCATTCTATAAAATACTAAACGTTTACTAAAAGGTGAACCACCCCTTTAAAGCCTGTTTACTTCATGCTTTTGAATCCACATTAGAGCATACAGGCAGGAGCCATTTTGAGGATACTGTTATCAAGACAAGTTTTGTATCTTGTAAAGATTTAATGTATGCACCAGATAGGACATGCTGAACTTATCCATACATACAGCTAGGAGGAAAGAGGGGTATGAGTAGGGCAGTAACATATAGGAAATGCTAAAGGTAAAGTGATCTATATGTCTCTATGTATATGATTAAAAGTCAAGATCTTTACGTTTATAGCAGGTATGGATGTTTTAATTAAAAAAATTATTTGTGTTTCATGTTTAATTTGAAAAGCTTTTTAAGTCTGGGTGACATATAGACATTAACAATAAACAAAAGGGTTGTTTATGCTATGTCAGTCATTATTACGTGCAAGGTACTGTCTAATTATTATAAAGTAAAAAAAATTGTAAAAAGTATTCATTCTTTGTTTAAATTTCATTCTATGGTAAATGGATGGTAATGTCATATTTCTGGATAAGGTGTTTCAGGATTAAAGCTATTCCATACCTGTACTAGGTCACTAAAAATATGACCCACGCTTAGTAAAAAAAAGTACTAGAAAAGTCTATCTTTTCATGCACTAGATATAAAATGCAGTATACTTTTTCAGGAAAAAACAGGATGAGCTTATTTAAAAACATGGGTTTCAAGGGAACTTTTTTCAAGGGAAGGTGGGCATTGAGAAGTTTAGTCTTTGGAAATGATAAAGGGAGTTGAAAAGATGTGGTGCTGCTTAGAAATGTTCTGGAAGGTGATCCCACGTGGGAGTAGAGAATTTTTTCAGATAAGCACTTTATGAATATTTACTTTAATTTATTGAGGTATTTAAGAAGAGCTCACAAACATTATGTGTATGTTACCAAATTGGCCCCTGGGATTCATGTTATAAATTCATCTAGTCTAAAATATGCAAGAATAATTCATAATTTAAACAGGTTTGTACTCTCAAGTCCATATTTGTATGTATGAATGTATATTTTTATTCATATAACACTACTTATGCATGCATTGCTGTACAGCCGAAATATTTATAAAAATATCAGTATTTCTTACCATGCAAAGCAAGGTGTATCCTGCACGATATAGCAACTTAGAAGCCATTTGTAGAAATTTGCATAAAAAATTATGCAAGTCGAGAAAAGTTGTGTAGAAAACCAATAAAAATTTATCAGATACAAATGTTCTCAGGTATTGTTCTCAAATTTGCAACTTTTTTTCTTATATTAAAAAAGTGCACCCAGAGCAATTTACTTCTAAAGTGTTAGGGCTGATATCACAGCTTTATAGATAGGTATTTAATGTCCAAAAATTTTTCCTTGTATTTTTTCCCTTTGAGTTGATTAACATTTTTAGGCCCTGAATTAATTTTAACATATTTTGGTTTCAAAAGGTAAGAAATCTGAAGAATACCAATGAAAAACATTCATACAGATTAATCAAAAGACATCACTGTAAAGATCCCTTTAGAAGTTGGCCTTGCTTGAGATTTGTGAGACCAGCTCATGTACATTCTACATCAAAGAAACACTTTCATGTTGTCTAATTAAAACTCTACCTGAAAGGGCATATGGCAATTTAGACATTTATTTTATTATTTTTAATTTAATTAGCATCTTCTTATCTTTTATTTACTGTTTCACATGCTGAAGCTTCGGCTTTATAAAAAAGGTGCATCTCTAACTTCTAACATAGGGAGCTGCAATAGGTGAAAAGAAATGTCAGCATGTGGAGAGAGAAAAATTATTTCGTAAAAATAGGACATTGAGACATTTTGATCATAAAGCTACTAAAAAATGTCCTCCCCTTTAAACAATTCAGGGATTGTTTGTCCAAATATTACAATATATTTAAGCTGGCCAACTATGCCAAAGTCATCCCTTGTCTGGCCAGTCCTACACTCACTTTCATCTGATTCATTAAGAATTCTACAGCTTCAGTATACATTTTTTTATAGGGACCAGCAACTTTCTTTCAAGGTTAAAACTCCCAAATGGTTGTTCTTTTTATTGGCCTCCACTGGGATCACCTGTAACTCGGAATGATGGGAGCTACAACATGGAGCTGACCACTGCTAAAAAAGAGAAAGTTGTGTTAACCTCTAAATTTGAAACCATTAGACGATGGTGCACTGAGGCTGTGATAAATGTCATACAGACAATAGTTTTTCTGCTGGGTCCCTGCAATTATCACCCTCTTGGTAAAGTAAATGTAAATTTCTTTTGGATAATAACTTGATTAAAATGGCCATTTGGCAATATTAGGAAAGCATCCATTAACACCATTATTAAGGAAAATGCCTATAAGCTACTATATGATTGGTACCTTACCCCAGTGAAGCTAAACCGAATATGCCTCTCTGACCCTACTTGCTTTAGAGGTTGTGAAGCACTAGGCGATGAACTACACATGTGGTGGGAATGCCCACTAGTTTCTGATCTTTGGAAAGACATATTTTCTCTCTTGAGTGATATCTTAAACAAACAGATCACGCTGGATCCTTGGCTTGCCCTTGTTACCTTTCCATCCACGTCTCTTTCTAAGACAGAATTTAAGCTTTGCTCACATATATGCTTGGCTACCAGATGTGCTATTGCCGGAAAATGGAAAGAAGGTATACCCACAATCATGGAAATTAAATGCAAAATATGGTGGGTGTCCTCTATGGAAAAGCTTACTGCAATGATCCAACATAACATGGACAATTATGCTACTATTTGGAGCCCATGGATGCTCTGGCCTGAGACGGACTTACGAGTTCCATCAAACTGGCCAGCAAATGTGGTGTGACTGTCCTCTGATAATGTCTTTCATGATATTCACTAATAATTGTAAGGTTCCCGGTACAACTTGAAGTGATGTGTTTTTCATATATCTGAATGCTGTATGATGTCAATTGGCGAGAGTCCTACACCCCTTCCCCCCCCTTGCTTTCCTCTATCACTCTCTTTTCTTTTTTATTTTATTTCCTTTTTCTTTTTTCCTATTGTATTTACCTTTTGTTATATGGTACTTTCACAATCCAACTACCACTACTTGCCAGGAATCCCTGAGATATTCTCTGAATTGTAAAGTTCTGTTTTTTTTTTTTTTCTTGTGGCCTGACTGCTGTATTATCTGACTGGATTGTGGAAGAAATAAATAAAAAGTTGAAAAAAAAAATGGCCATTTGGATTGTATTCTAGTAAACTGACCTACAGTATGTTTGAACAAAGCTCTAAAGTTCTAGCCTATTCATAACAGGAGGCAGGACTAACATACTGGTGCAGATCATAAATAAGTTTTTGGATACAAGTACACCACAACCTACTGTACAACTTTGCAACAATGTTGCTCTTAAATGAAACACCCAGATGAAAATGTTTCTACTTTTCAGTATTCTGTTCTTTTTTTTTTTATTTTAAAAGCTTAATTAATCCTTTAAAACATAGGAAGCATCTGGCTTCTTTTGAGTTTTTATACAATTTGCCATCTGTTAAAAGTTTTCTGATATAATTGGCCTAACTGCATTTAAAAAATATGCATATCTTTATGTAATATGTTTGCCGGCGTTGTAGTAATATGAACAGACTGGGGGAGGAATGTAAACATGCAAATTAGGTAGATTCAGTTTGTTTAAAGATTAAATCTTGATGTATTCTTAATCCAGCACAAGGTACAACAATGCCCCAGACACAAGTGCTAGGTCAATGAGCAATGAAGCACCACATTGGGCAGACATGTCCAAAGTCATGCCCGGGGGCCAATACCGGCCTGTTTTCAAATTTACAGCGGCCCTCAGCCTCCATCATGAAATTAATAATAATGTGGCCCCCCCTAGCACAGTGCGAACAGGAATGCTTAGCTGTAGCAGAAATATTTAGGCACATTAGTGAAATGATCTGCTACTTGGTCTATACTGCTGTCTATGTGCTGAAGGTGTTAGCAATAGACACGTACTGGCATGTAGTGACGCGCCCCTCTCACATACTTCTTTAGGGCTGAAGGTGCAATAGACGTACTATTGCTATACTATATGTACTAAAGGCAGGCTAAACTTACACATGCATCTTAATTAAGATCCACTTCTAATCCAAGCGTAAAGTTGGCTGTACATTTCCAGATTTGGATAGACAGATTGACTTATTTCTACCACACTGCCTGACCATCTAAGTATGCACATCACCTCAGGGATCTGTTAAAACACACCATCGTTCAACTGGACTTCAGATAATTTGTCCAAGTTTACAATGTCATCTGCTAATGCACTTTATAAACTGGTGCATGACGCATCAATTAGAAAAAGATCAAGTCTTCTTCACTCCCTGCCTATTCAGCCACTCCATCAGCCCAATTCGGCAGAACAATCGCATTTAGCCTTCACCACATATAGACAGTAACTGTCCATTTCGACAACAGACTGATTGGTTTTATAACTTGAAGTTCGGCATTTGTATTGCCATCTTAATCCCATATAACACAGGTATTAATTAAAGTACCATCCCAAGGCATCCACAGCCCATTTAGTGGGGAAGATCTATGCCTCCAAAGTTTCCACTATTAGCTCCCCGGTTTCTTTTCTGCTGACTTTCTGCATATGCTCTGTGCTAGTGTCAGTTACTAAACTAACGACAGTCTCACAATATATTTTACGTATAGAATATAAAAGTCACAATACAAGGCTGATTAGTAATTAATTCAGATTCTCATTACATGGCAGCTCAGAAATCTGTGCAATTTGCATCAAAATGGAATAATCAATCCTATAAAGATATAAGATCAGCTAATATGACAGAAAAACCTAATATTCTGCTTGACAATTTGGGACAACCCCTAAGCTCAGCTTTTCAACAGATGCCCAGAGCATACTGAGCATGTGAGTGTCACTTGCAGTTAATCAAAAGCAAAGATGGGGAGTTCCTGTGACAAGTTTGAAGGCTGGGATCATTACTACTATAGAAATTCTGAACTTTTAAGCTGGTGCAATAAGTTCAGGCATTTCTAGCGATTTTTAGGGGTTAATTCTCCTTTAAGTATAGGATCTATTATCCAGAATGCTTGGGATCTGGAATTGTCCAGATTAAATCATTTAAGTATTAAATAAACCCAAAACAGGTATGCGATCGGTTACCCGAAACCCATTATCCAGAAAGTTAGGAATTACGGAAAGGCCGTCTCCCATCCATTTTATCAAAATATTCCAAATTATTAAAAATTAATTCCTTTTTTTTAAACAGAAATGTTGGAATTCCACCAAAACTCACGATCTGTCTAGCTCGTTCTATGAACGTTGGTGTACAAAAGGTGCAGCCCCTAAAGGAGCCATTTCAATTCTATACTTACAATTTAACACGCCAGCCAGCTTACTGGATCTACCATATATTACTAAATGGGAAATGGATATAGGAAAATCATTACCTGAACAGGACTGGTTACGGCTTTGAGACATTACACGCAAAAGTTCTATCAACACAGTCATGCTGGAAGCAGGTTATAAGGTATTATTTTGCTGGTATTTAACCCCAGTAAGATTAGCTAAATTTTATCCAGATTGTAACAATACATGTTACAGGGGTTGTCCTGCATCAGGATCCATGTTCCATATCTGGTGGACGTGTCCCATAGCTGTGAGATTCTGGATACGGATTTATACCCTTATTTTTTCTGTGTTACATCTCAACTTAAAAAGAGACCCATACGTTGCCTTATTGGGAGCTGTCCCCCGTGACGTCCCCAGGAAACAGGTTCGCTTACTTAATCATATTTTCTTGGCTGCCAGACAGGTTATTGCTAAGGCGTGGAAATCTCCTTCTTTACAATATAACATGGTAAAGGCGAAACTGGATTGGATTCTCATTAATGAAAAACTAACCAGTATCCGCCTGGATAAATATCAGACCTTTGTAGATATCTGGCAACCTTGGATAGATTACAGATTCCACGGTACCTTACCGGTCTCTATCCTTTCCTTATAAGATCTTTGGCAGACAACCCTTTTAACATGGGACCAACCATAGTATTTAATACCATAATCTGACCATAATTGACATGGCTCCTTTATATAGAAGTTGCCTAAAGTTGCTATGCTGATATCTGATTCTGCTTGAACTCCCCATGTGTATGCTGTAACCCACATTTGATACACCTGACTGTTTGACATGTGTGTTTACTTATTGGTCTAACCTTTTATTATCCTCCTTTTTTTTTTTTTGTTAACAACTGTCTTCGATTTCTGTTTCATGTTAAATGATATATGCAATGTAGTTTTGCTCTGTTTCAACACACACTGATAGACAGACGTTTGATCTATGCAAATCCTTTTGTGTTTTTATTTATATCATCTTCTCGCTGTATCATACTTCCGGTATCTGATTGTAAATACGCAGCGGTGATGTCAATCCTTTTGATCTGTCTGTTACACAATTTTCTTTTTTATTTCTGTCAATAAAAAAAATATTTAAACAGAAAAATTAATTCCTTTTTCTCTGCAATAATATAACAGTACCTTGCACTTTACCCAAACTAAGATGTCATTAATCCATATTGGAAGCAAAACCAGGTTTTTTTTTTAATGTTTACATGATTTCCTAGTAGACTTAAGGTATGAAGATCTAAATTACTGAAAGATCCTTGATCTGGAAAACTCCAGGTCCCACGCATTCTGGATAACAGGTCCCATACCTGTAGTATTTTTTTTGTAACCAATATGGATTTATGCATTTACTTAGGATCAAGTATAAGGCACTATTGTATTATTAGAGAGAAAAAAGAAATCATTTTTATGTTGGGAGAAGTAAAAATGCAAAAGAACAATAAAATAGGTGTGCAAGGCCCAATACAAGATTTTTGCAGTCAATGTCTTTTAAATTAAACTACCAGTCATATTCTGCTATACCTAAAGTGAGTATCTTCCTGTGGCAACAGGTCAGTTAACTAACCTCCCTTTTACTAAAGCAATTTAGATAAGAATGCACATATCTCTATAGTTAAAGAGCAGTTAAAAATGAGCATTTCTCTCTTGAAAGCAGTTAACAGACCAATTAACATATCTATTGAGTGGAAAACATAGCCATGAAGTGACTAAGCAATTATTTTACCTGTAGTCCAAATGCTAAACAATGCAGAGAGGTTCATTAAAGAGGAAATATGCTCCGCAATAAACATTGCTCATCTTCCAGGGAAGTAGTAAGGTAAAAATAATCTGCCTAAATCCCTTCTTGAAGAATTCATATAACTAAAGGTGGTCATACACAATTAGATCTGCTCGTTTGGCGACGTCACCAAACAAGCGGATCTTAACCCGATTTGCCTTCTAACGCCTGGGCGATATTGGGTTAATCCGAATGTTCATACAATTCAATGCTACGAATGGGCACCGACAGGTCGAAGGACCACATCAACTAGCCGATGTGGTCCTGGATCGTGGAAAAAATCAAACTTAATCGATATCTGGCCGATTTCTGGCCTGATATCGATCGGGAGGAACCATCGGGTACCCCCACACATGGGCAGATAAGCTGCCAAGTCGGTCTAAAGGACCGATATCGGCAACTTTACTCTGCCCGTGTATGTCCATCTTAACTGTAATGGGTCATATTATTTTCTCTGCAGGATAATTCTCTCTAGTTATTATAGAGAGGCAATTTTATGAGAGGGGTGCAATTATCTTAGTCATATTTTGTTAGTTAGTTTTTTTCCCAGCCAGTGCTTCTTTTAGAAAACAAATTGCTGGCCCAGGAAAGAAACTAGCACCATGCTTTCCTACCTTTCCATTTGTCCCTTAGCAAGCTTACAGTAGAATACATTTTTAGATTTTACTCTTCTTCAAAAATGTAAACTTTGTTACTAGGTGAAGTTAGCGTTGGAGGGAAGGATGAATTGTCTGCTGCTAAATCACAACAACAAGTTTTGAGTCAAGTGAGGAAATGTAGATTTTACAATGTGTGACAGCCTGCACCATAGAGTTTGTTCTGACACAAGACAAGTGATTAAAGCATACATTTTTATTGCATTTTACCTGCAATGAGTTGTTTCGTTTCATATCCCAACCAGTCTGTTGGGTTCTTTGGAGCCGTGGGCTTAATATACACACATAACATTTCTTAGCTGATGGTGATACCAGCCCTATTCCTGTGCAGCATCATAACTCCCAACATTTTGGAAATAAAAAGAGGGACAAAAATTTTCTTTGACCACTCCCATTTTGTGGCCACACCCCCTAATTACCATGTTCATTTCACAAAATTTGGCAGGTTATGAAAGTTTGAACACATTTCTGTGTTTTTTTTTCCAGTTATTACAGTTAATAATGAAGGTGAATTGCCCTTTAAGCTGTGAGTCTAACTTCTCCCAAGGGACCTGTTATCTTATATTGTTACAATTACTTATTTGCTTATCTCAAAATTGTTACAAAAGTATCATATACAGCTGTGGCTGTTCTGGGCTCTCTGTCAAAAGCCAATTAAGTTAGAAACATTGTTTCTTTTTCTGGCTGTTCAGTGCAGAGAAAAAAATGAGGGGTTGAGCTGTCAAAGAGGGACGGTCCCTCTAAAAATGGGATAGTTGGGAGGTATGCAGCATGTCATGCAAATAAATGGACAAACATATTCATGACCTGCAGCAAAAGCCTTGCCACAAGCAAATGCAGGTACTTTTAATTACATTTTGTCCTTGAAATGATGCATATTTGTAATATTCACACCAATTAGACAAACATCAACAAACCAGAAATTATACCATTGGCACCCACACTGATGCAATCAAAATGTGAGCAATTTAGTAATATGGATGTAAATTAGCATCCTTATTGGTAAACTATGCAGAAGTTGTGGGTACTTTATTTATTGTACTAGTATGGCTTGAGTGCAGTTGATTTGGTACCTACTGTAGACTAACTAACTAACTAATTAGTAGGTGCTATATTAGCCAAATCTATAGATTTACACTGAATGAGGGCCTGGAGTTCCCCAACAGCAAGAATGGCACAAACACTTATTCCCTGTGCCACAGTATTAAAAAAGAACAAAAGTAATTTAGATATTCTTTCCCTTAATTCATCACTTTTGACTTTTTTTTTGTTTAAACATTTATGGCTTATTAAAAGGTTCCTCAGCTTTTTCTGAAGGGACTCAGATTGTCTAAAAAACAGCTTTGGGATCCAAGCATTCTTTTGTAGTAATTTTTTTTTTTACCATATTATAGAGGACTGTGAGGAACTACCAGGGAAAAATTGCAGGAGGCCTGGTAAGTGGTATCAGGCTCATACATGCATGCGTGTCCATGAAGGGGTGTGCTGCAGGTCATAACCCCAACTCCATGCACAGCTGCTGGGGAAACTGAATTATTTTTTTTTAATAGGTTCCTGGGGTCAGGTGGGAGCTCCCTTAACAACATAGGTGGTACATTTGTGGCCTATAGTAAGCAGAATAATAGTGTAAGACAGACAATCTTTGTTGATTGTTCTTGTATTATCTAACCCACACACCCATGCAAAGTAATGCAAGAATAATTAGTAGCACATTTCTGTTATCTACTGCTTTATTTATAGAATGTTTGTAAAGGCTTCCTATCAAAATACCCTTTCAAAATTCTTCTACTTACATTAATACCCCTTCAATTGATGTAAGTAAACTGAAGATCCATTACTTACACAAACAGATGTATGGAAAGCTCTCTGGGTTTTCAAGAGCACTGTGTCTTGACAAATTCATGTTACCATCAAAAGAGCACTTATTTAGCAGTACATATGAGAAATAATCGAAAATGTCCCTTTGTCAGTAAATCATTATTTTTTTTGCTGTCCATAACATCACATTTGATCATTTGCACTCATATACAATATGTATTGTTTCTAGAAATTATTAAATCTCTATTTTATATTATTTTGCATTGTAGGACTAATAGATTCACATAGCAAATGAGTTCTATGCGAATCGTAAAATAAGTGGCTTTGTGATTGAATAGGTGGAGGAAATACTACTGATTTCAGAAATCAATTTGAAACCTTTGGATTCAGGGTGTTTACACACACGCATGCAAGATTTCATTCTGCCAGATAACATTTGGATAGAAACTCAGGTAACCTAGAAACATAAAATTTATGGCACTAGGGTGCTGGTACTTTAAAGGGTTAATGAGTAGCTAATGTTAATGCTAAATGATTTTCACAGTTTAAATTTCACTTTTAGTTCTTTAGTATACTTTTCAAGTTACACTTCTACAACATGAATATTAATAAAATGCAAGTATACCCATTTGTTCAACATGAGTTCATTTAATAGGGCTTGCATTAAACATTAAACAAATGATGAACTGGATTACATAGCACTTAGAGGCCTGAATGCACATATGCAGTTCAACTGTTTTTTATCAGATAATATATACTGTGTAATTCATGGATTTTCAATATAGATCAATGTGTTGTTATCTTAAACTCTGTAGGATAATATGCAGAGTTTGTTAACTGATATGTGTATATTTGACTTTTGATACAGTTTTTATTTTCTTATAATAATATGATAACACAGTATGAGGTTTTTAGGTGAACACATTGCACTTTGATTCTACCACAGACCACATTGATAATGGAGTTCACTAGAATATCCAATATATGTGGCTAGTTTAAGTATAATATGGTGTTTTATTATCATGTAAACATGTTTCAGAATAAGTTTAGTTGCTGCACCCGGAATAGTTCCCCTGAAAACCTCCCTCAAAGCCACCCCCAACCCTGCGAACCTGTGTTGACCAGACCCTCCTACACTGATAAAAGATCTTCTGTGCTGTTTCAGTGACGATGGGCTGGGGGCGGTGTGATCCTTCCACAGGCTATTTACGAAAGAAAACAGAACTTCAACCTATGAAAGGATTGCTCCGCCCCCAGCCCAGCATCACGGAAGCAAGGCAGAAGATCAGTTAGCTGTGTCAGCGGGTCAGCTGTGCAAAGGTTCGCGGGGCTGAAGGGGAACTATTCCAGGTGCAGCAACTACTTGATACTGACACGTTCCTATGATTTTTATAGGAACGTGCTGGTATCCCTTTAATGCACTGTTCCCTTTAAATCCAAACTTAGATTTGGTAATTTCCTGTATGCACTCACAAGTGGTGGGTATATATGTTGTGAATTGTTGTAGGTATGTTTCAAGTCTCAGTGGGAAAAAAAACATCACGTCGGTTATGGACACTATAACACTTCTTTGCCAAAATATAATCCCAGTGTTGCTGGTATTTTTTTTTACCTGTCACCTGGGTCGCTATTCAAGACGAAGTGCTGTCCTATCCAATGAAGTATATATATATATATATATATATATATATTGTATATGTATCCACATGGAGAAAAAATTGAGCACTCACGGGATTTATTAATGAATAAAAAATGTATTTCTTGTCAGCGTTTTCGGTCAGCTAAGAGGACCTTTCTTAATGACCCGCTGAACAATCCAAAAAAAAAAAATATCCCGTAAAACTTCTAAAAATTCCAGTTTTCAGACAATTCTTAACGAAATAAACATCCGAAAACCTCTACAAATCTGAATTGATATAAAATGGTCCAATATGATCAGTGCAGCTCCCAATGACTTCTATAGGACTTTGATTAGTGGTTTTCATGGTTTTTACACTTAGGGGCCGATTCACTAACTTCGAGTGAAGGATTCGAAGTAAAAAAACTTCGAATTTCGAAGTGTTTTTTGGGCTACTTTTTCCATCGAATGGGCTACTACGACCTTCGACTACGACTTCGAAGTACTGTCTCTTTAAGAAAAAACTTTGACCCCCTAGTTCGCCATCTAAAAGCTACCGAACTCAATGTTAGCCTATGGGGAAGGTTCCCATAGGCTTGGCTAACTTTTTTTGATCGAAGGATATTCCTTGGATCGTTGGATTAAAATCCTTCGAATCGTTCGATTCGAAGGATTTTATCGTTCGATCGAAGGAATAATCGTTCGATCGCACTATTTGCGCTAAAATCCTTCGACTTCGAATATCGAAGTCGAAGGATTTTAATTCCCAGTCGAATATCGAGGGTTAATTCGAATTGTTCAGTGTAAAAATAAAAACTGGGTAAATAGACAGACTTTGCAAAATAAAAATGTTTCTAATATAGTTAGTAATGTTTCTAATATAGTTAGTTAGGCAAAAATGTAATGTATAAAGGCTGGAGTGATTTGATGTATAAAATGTCAGTCAGAACACTACTTCCTTCTTTTCAGCTCTCTTGGTTTACACTGACTGGTTACCCTGGCTACCAGGCAGTAACCAATGAGAGACTTGAGTGGAGGCCACATGGGTCATATCTGTTGCTTTTGAATCTGAGCTGAATGCTAAGGATCAATTGCAAACTCACTGAACAGCAATGTACCATGTGGCCCCCCTTCAAGTCGCTGACTAACTCAGAGTTATAGAGCTGAAAAGCAGGAAGTTGGATTCTGGCTGTTTTATTAGACATCTGTTCACTCCAGCCTTTATATATTACATTTTTGGCTAACTAACTATATTAGAAACATTTTTTTATTTTGCACAGCCTATCTATTTACCCAGTTTTTATTTTCACACTGAACTATTCCTTTAAGAAAAAAGAGCTTTTAAAAAAATAGGAAAACCATGATTTTTTAGAGATTTGTGGAAAAAAATAAAATTGGATTGTTAGTAATTGGGCCCCATAATGCATTGCCCTCTGATTAGTCAAGGGCCAAATATGAGGGTCCTGGAAATCTTGCAAGTAACCCATGACTGTGTTGAACAGACTAATGAGAAAAGTATGGAAGACCGACACAGCCTTGCAGCACTGAGATTCCATCCAGAGCACCCTCTGCTAGAGTTTGTATGTTTGTAAATTCACTAGGGACCTGCAGAATATGTTAGTGCTATATATCTAGAGTAAAGTGCTCTCTTTATATTTTGAATTCAGAAGTCATTTGAATTTTGCAGTTTTTCAGTGTTGAATCAGACTAAAGGGTAAATTCCCAGCTGTGTCCTGCACATGTTCTGCCTCTTTCAGTGCAGGTGCAAGTTGCGCTTGCTTACACACAGTTCATAAATGCTCACAATCTCTTTAAAGGATATGTAAAGCCTACATTTTACTAACATGTATATAAAGTTGGGCATATCTTCCCCACCAAGCCACATCATTTGTACTGCATATACCCCTTCCATTGGCCAGCCCCATGACATTTTCCTAAAACAAATAGCAGCTTTTTACCCGGCAGCCATTTTACCTCTGACACATCATCAGTAACACTGACATCTGCAAACAGAACATGTATGCTGTAAAGTTCATGCAATGTAGAATGCAGGTTTACACAGGCACACCACACTAAAAGTTCTGCTGTGGTTGAGCAATGTAATGGTTAAGTTGAGTTCAGGAGAGGTGGTTAGGAGGAAAAAAAATAATCAGACAGCTAGAGTTTCTGTGAACCAGCAATGCTATCTCTTTATTGGCTGTTAGACTGGAGGGTGTGTTTAGTAATCTTAGCTGAGAAGAACTGAGCATGCTCATGAGCCAACAGCCAAAGTAAATTCATGAGGGAGGGGGCAGAGTGGGTTAAAGGAGGAGAATGAATTCTAAGTGATTAAGGGGATGCTGTAGCCTTACTGTTAACCTTTTAGCAAACAGAGTGGCAGGTATCTAAAGATTTCAAAGAGACTGTTCACTGATTACATTTTTGTGGGGGGTTACATGTCTTTTAAAGGGGTTGTTCACCTTCTAACATTTTTTACAGTTCAGTTGTTTTCAGATTGAAATAAAGACTTTTTTCAGTTACTTTCTATTTTATATCTGTGACCATTTTTCTAATACATATAGCATCTGTTATCCAGAATGCTCGGGACCTGGGGTTTTCCAGATAACGGATCTCTCTGTAATTTGGATTTTCACCCATCTACTAGAAAAACGTATAAAACATTAAATAAACCCAATAGGCTGGTTTTGCTTCCCATGAGGATTAATTATATCTTAATTATATCTTAGTTGGGATCAAGCACATGGTACTGTTTTATTATTACAGAGAAAAGGGAAATAATTTTTTCTTAAAAAATTCTGTTTATTTGTATAAAATGGAGTCTGCCAGAGATAGCCATCCCATTATTCTGAGCTTTCTGCATAACGGGTTTCTGAATGCCGGATCACATACCTTTATTGAAGTGTAAAGTTTTGTTTTTCTCCTACTTATGTCTTTCTATGGGCCTATGGGGGGGGGGTCACCTGCTCTGTAAACTGTTCTAAATATTTAGTTAATACATTTCTTATCTTTGGCTCCGCTGAGCCAAATCCCTAAAGGCCCCCATACACGGACAGTTATAAGCTGCTGACAGATTAAGTTGACCATCCATATACCTAGGGCCCACCATCGGATCACATACCTTTATTGAAGTGTAAAGTTTTGTTTTTCTCCTACTTATGTCTTTCTATGGGCCTATGGGGGGGGGGGTCACCTGCTCTGTAAACTGTTCTAAATATTTAGTTAATACATTTCTTATCTTTGGCTCCGCTGAGCCAAATCCCTAAAGGCCCCCATACACGGACAGTTATAAGCTGCCGACAGATTAAGTTGACCATCCATATACCTAGGGCCCACCATCGGATCACCATATTGAGGAGAGATCCGCTTGCTTGGCGACGTTGCACAACAAGCTGATCTTCCTATGTATGGCCAGCTTTAGTCTCGTTAATGGCAGCTGATATAATTGAAACAATAGTGTTCCACAGATTCCTCTGAGCAATGTAGCAACTAATGTAGTAATTTGTAACAGTTCATTATCTGCACCTGGAATATTGAGCTACCAGACTGAAAAACCAGAGACAGGAATATTAAACTTCCATTTTGGAACAACATATAAAATATGGAATGTCTTTATTTCTGGTGAACAATCTGAAAACAACTGAACAGAAAAATGTGTTTGGCAGGTGAACAAACCCTTTAAGCAAAACTTTGAAAATTACAGTACATGAACAGTTTGCAATTAATACAAACAATACTGTATTCATATTGAGGAGATGACAAATATGGTATGTACAATTGTATTCCATTTATATGTGGCCTTATTACTGAGAAAGCTACTTGAGCACTCAAACAAGGAGAGAGTCAAAAGGTAAGTACTTTTCCTAGAAACACAGTACAATCCATTTAGTAAGACCTTCAGCGTAAAAGAGAAAAATCAAAATAAATTAAAAGCATAGTTTATAAAATACATAAATAAGACAGGTTTCACATAGAATATTATAATTTCTGGAATTCTCTTTGACAGTGGCTTGAAACTGGTTGTACCTACTTTAATTTCTACTTAAGTGGTCAATTAATACAGGTATGAGACCTATTTTTCAGAATGCTTGAGGCCTGGGGGTTGGGTTTGTGCCACAAAAAAACATTGAAACATTAAAGAAACCCAATAGCATGGTTTTGCTACCAATATGGATTTATGTAGCTTTGTTAGGATCAAATACAACTTTTATTAGTTAGAAAATATGTTTTGTGATTCCTTTTTTGCAGGACTATGCATTTTTGTCAACATAATATTGGTTGGTTTGATACTGCACTTTTGTTTGTAACATTTATGATAATCCCGGAGACACTACTTTAAAGGTGTTCAATATATAGTAGAATGAAGAAGTGAAATGTTGAAATATGTAGCCTGATATATTATTTCTAGATCTATATCTAAATCATATAGATATTTTAGATAATCTGTAGATAATTACTAATTATATAGTGGGAATTGTTTCCTAATGGAATTTGAAGCAATTAAGGTGTTTTTTAAGCCTGACATTGATTGCATGTTTAGTTTTAGGGATACATTGTATCCGGAACTCAGTACTGGATCTGGCCAAATATGTATAGTCTTTGGGTTAGGCTAAAGTTGCATAAGGGGCAGATTTATCAAAAATAGATTTGGCTTTTTTCTCAATTTGAGAAAAAAATCTTCTGAAAGAAAAAAGTATTTTCTGAAATTCAAATAGAACAAGCTCGGCAAGTAGAAGCTGGTGAGTTTCTATATTTGTCTCTAACAACTTTATTTAATTATTTATTTTCCCAGTATATTAAAACATTTTAGGTCTCAATGAAAGTGAATGGGTCAATGTGATTCTGACTTGTGTGTAAGTTTTTTTTCCTGCAAAAAATAAGCTGCCATGAATATTCTGTTGCATTTTCCTTAAATAAGGTAGTGCTTGCATTTAATAAACTGTGCATTTGGTTGCTTTTTAATTCTTATGCAAGTGCAGTTTTTTGCAACCTTGAAAAAATAAATAGCCCTCTATGTGTGCATAAATGTAAGGCTGCTGTGGTTAAGGCAAGTTTTACCCTTTATTGGACAAGATACAGTAGGTGAATCATTGATGGCCAAGAAGGGCCAAGTAATACTGAATAATACATGTAGCTGTAGATGCAATGCTGGACATTCATCCCTTGGAGGTTTCTTCTTCAGGTGAGAAAAAATATATTTTTTTTTACAGTGAAAGCTGTAAAGTTGTGGATTAAACTTGCAGGTGCATTCGAGGTTAGATGCCTTTTTTCACAAGTGAACAAAAAACAAATATCTGATACTAATAGTCTGCAATATTGGTCCGACTGCCCTTTTAGAGCCAGCAAATTGGTTTTTTTTTTATATTTTTAAAATAAATTTGAGACAAGCTTCTATTGGGGATTTTTTCATCCTCCTCTTAATCAACTACATGTTAAAGAAGACATATTGAGTAAAAAACAGGAATGTGCCAGTGAATTATACTCTTTTAAATGTAGAAGGAAGGTGCTCAAAAAAGTAGTGTTTCAGGCTGAATTATTAAAAATGCTTGCAAAAACCATACTAGTCCTGCCCTTCTGTTACACTTACTGCTGCTTCCTTTCCCAGGCTGTGCGGGGTAGCCGGCTGCACTCAGCACACTGCACTGTAGGATACGAACCAATCAGCAGCTAGGCTGACTTGATAGGGAACTGAAGCCTGTCTTTTACTATCCCCCTCCTACTGTGCTTCTACCAGGGACTGTTAGGGCACACCCACCCCTCATTTGAAATAAGGATCATAGCAGATCTATACAGAGCTCCAATAAAGGAACCATTTTTAAAAATAATAATTTTTGTCTGAAAGTAAAACCAGCACCATATATTATTCATCATTGTCTACATAAGATTGGAGGTTTTTTATGCTATATGTCTCTTTTAAGTTATGCTTGGTTAAAATATTGAACTTTTGGAATTTTCCAGAAGGCCGTAAATAACACTTCTAAGATTAGTTGAGTGTTTTTTGTTCTAGACAGGCTGTTAGAATAAGGAACTGACCTCATTCCCATGGTATAGTGAAGATTATTTGTATTTAATTTCTGTGCAGATGCCTGTATGGGGGCGAGAAGCAACATTCATAATTGCTGTTGGCCATGATGACAATGAAAAAGTGCTCTCTTTATCTGTTTATGGTTTTACATAGTGGTTATAGTGTAGACTTTAACCGTTGTGTCAGTTCCAAACTACAGTGAGTGCCAGGGGGTTAAGCAGGCCAGAGCACATACCATATCAGCAATCTTGAGATCAGTCTAAACGGCAGGAGAGATAATTTGATGAAATTATTGTAGCAAATTCATTGATTAAAGTAACACAGTAAACCTTTTTAATGCAGATTAAGGTATTAATTGTATGAATTAAATGAGAAAGGATAACAGCTTAGGTCAATGGAAGTAAAGAGTAGCATTGAGAGTCCAGATAACAGTGAGCAGTTAAGAGATAATTGGAGAGAGTCCAGCCAACACAGAAAAGTTGAGTGGTAATAAAAACTAGACTAGTCTGGGTACTAAGAAAATGACATGTAGCATACTGTCTGCAGTCTGAGCTCTGTTTAAATGGGGCTTTCTAGTCAACTACTCCAGCTCAGGGTCTTCTTCCCAGTCTCCTCTAAAGCTGGCCATAGATGCAAAGATCCGATCGTACAAATCCTTAATTGGTATGATTTTCGGATTGTGTTTGTTGTGTATCGACATCTGTCGTGCCATGCTGATCGGTCGATCTGAAAGGTTAGATCATTTCTGTCGGCTGCCGATAATATCTCTGTGTGTTTTATTGGTATTTATGGCTAGCTTTAGGTTGTGATTACAGTCAACATGTTCTTCAAATAATTTGGCTGTTGCTTGCTATACAATCCTTTGTCTGAGAATGTTGATTGTTATCCCCAGTAAACCAGAATGTAACTCTTCCTTTTTCTAAGTAGAATCATATTACATTCAGCTAGTTTGAGGGAAGTCTAATATTTAAGACGCGTTAAACGATTCATCAAAGTGCTTTCACATTCGCTAATAGACATATTGCACGTGTTAATTCTACATTTCTGCACAGCGGTATTCTAATTGCATTGCGATACTTATAGAATAGAATTAATCCTAACGCATTATTCACTAACATCTTTAAGCAATAAAAGCATAAAACAGTCCGATAATTACTGTGAAATTTAACAACTCCTAGGAGTAGGCGTTACTAAACAACATCAGATGGATTAATGGAGGAAGATGTAGGAAGGAGCTGTAGGGCAGCAATTAAATACCTTTATGAGGAACTGGAGCCTTACCTACAGCAACTAACACATTTTCATGATACCTTCGGCAAATCCAAAATGCACTACGTTCTGTGTCATGAAATTATATTTAATTTTCCCAAGGAAAGGAATGACTAGAATACTGTAAAAAGAGACTTCTTCTCTGCCAGTGGCATCCTGAATTTCTTAGCTGCTATAAATTGCACTAATAACGTGTGAGAATATCAAATGCCTTAAAATATTGCACAAAATAAGGCACAAAATAATGCATGCTAAAAAATACTGCACACAATTCAGCTACAATTAACGTAAAAATACCGCTTCTTAAGTTAGATAGGTGAACTTTTAGGGGCAGATTTATCAAAGGTTGAAGTGAAGGTTCGAAGTTAAAAACTTCGAATTTCAAAGTAATTTTTGGGTACTTCAACCTGTCGAATAGTCCAACTTCGATTCAAAGTTGAAAAAAACTTCAAAATTCGACGGTCAAATTTTTTTGAAGTCCTTTAAAACTTTGACTTCGATCATTCGCAACCTAAAAGCTGCCGAAGTGCTGTTTTAGCCTATGGGTGGACCTCCTAGAACCTGTATGGAGGCAATTGGGGGAGTTTGGGAGATCGAAGGTCAAAGTTAAAAAAACTTTGAATCAAAGTAGATCGAAGTAGTGCTTCTTCAAATAGTACGATTCGAAGTAGGCCCACTTCGACCCCAAAAAACTTCGACCACCATTCGGTTGGTCTTTTTTGAATTCGAAGTTCGAAGTTCGAAGTTTTTTTAACGTCGAACTTTGACCTTCGATAAATATGCCCCATAGTGAATCGATCATTAAATCTAAAAATATAAGAAGTTATATAATTTTTAAGGCATGCTATAAACAAGACTCTATTCTTCAACCTTTAATGAATCTGCCCTTAAATTGAAATCCTGAAAACTGAAATCCTGTATTAAAAGCTCTTGAACTAGTCAGTAAGTCTTAAGTTGACATAAGATTTTTGCCTACAGCTCTTTCTTGGGTGCCCCATCAAATGGGGCTAATTCATGTTTATTGCATATGGATAATGCTCAGCTAGAACAGATACAGTATTTTTCTTTTCAGATATCAGAAACTCCTTACTTGCCAGGCTTAGAATCACACTGAACTGGCCTCTGCCTGCTGACATTTTAGAGAAAAGAAACCAGAAACTCCAAAATGCAGCATTCAGTAAAGGTGTCTGTTATACAAGTGTCAGCTAAATAAAATAGAAATAGACTACACATCCTAGGGTTAATTATGTCAGGAAATCAATACTGCTACTGATTAAGAGACATCAATATCATTTTAATACCTAAATTACTCTAAGAATTCTGATTTGTATTTTCATACATTTGATATTTCTTGTTAGAACTGCATGCATTGCTATAAAAGCAACATTACAACCACTGTATCCCTTAAGACCAGAATATATGAACAGAAACACTGAACATAGCTAGGAAAACTCTGATCTTTTACTGTAAATAATTATGAAGTCTTGGGATGATGCCCCCCTTGAGTGCCTTGTGTACACCACAACTCATTTTCATGCATGTGTTTCAACATGTGTTTCTTATATTTTTACTATGTCATGCACAAATACTATTTATATTGCACAGATGAATGTCAAAAGGGAAAATTCTTGTTTTTCCACAGTTAGGCGTGACTGGCACAGTGAGTGTGCATAATAGTTCACAGGTAGACGAAACCTTATATGCCTTTCTTGGTTCATTAAAAGCAAAGTATTTTCTTTGGAATAGTAGAAGGCTGAAAGGATGCATTGTGCAATGTGTGTGTTATTAGTGGGTGATCCTATATCATAACAAAAAGGTATTGACATCCACATCAGATAAACGTATCTCTAGCACTTCATAAATGGTTGCACTTTCAGTGATTTTTCTCGACTGACTCCACACGAAGACTGGGCTTCATTAGCATTTTCATTGCAACTTTATGTTTGTAATCTGCTCAAATGGGCACATAGATATTAACAAATCCGAAGAATTATAACTGCCTACTCCCTTACTTACAGTAGGTTCCCTCTGTCTTACTTAGGTGCCACTAAAGGGACGCATGATCAATATTTTTTAAAAAGGCTGTGCCCACTGCCCACCCCCAACACATTTTAAGTGTCCTTCAACAAAATTTCTCTCTTCACTGTTGCACTATGCATCCAGCAGTGCAAAGACATGATAGGCTGGTGAAACAGTGTAAATATTATTTCCAGCCTATTGGGTCATTGTACTAGCCCCAATACCCAGAGTGATGGTTGATTAGTGGTGCATCTTAAGAAGATTGTGCTGAAGATTGACATGTGCTGATACGTGGCAGCTTTTCCATAAAGGGACCCATGGAAATGTAATAATTATAGTAATTAGGATTTTCTTATATGCAGTGAACTTGAGCACTATATTCTTTGTTCAAATTGTGCCATTTGAGACAGACTGCGTGCAACATTGCTCAATAGGCTTCTCAGATGACATTTCTAATGAGGCAAAAGTCTAGTCTCTTTGATAGAGGGAATTGTCTCTGAGATTAAGGTCTGTTTAAAATTCTCCATTTCTAACACTTGTATATTTGTTAAGTTATACGTTGGCATATTTGAGGGATCCACATGTCTGGGGGGGATGAGTATTAATGCTGCTACTCTTTTTAATTTTTGCAGTGTTCCCTTTATGTATACCTGAAAATTGGGCAGCTTGAGCAAAGAAAATGTTTAGTATTTGTGTCCTGTAAATACTTGCATTGGAAACTAGGTGGATTTTTTAAGACAGTTAATTAGATTGGTATTCTTTAGACTGAGCTACAGTGGAATTTTTAGTTGGGACACCCAGTCCTGGTCCTAGGGAAAATTTGTGAGTATCCTGTGTGCGTAGCTTGTTTATATTGTTGAATAATTTTTCCTAATACATGTAAAGGTATAGGGTCTGTTATCTGGAAACCCATTATCCAGAAAGCTCCGAATCACAGGATTGCCATTTCCCATAAACTCCATTTCAATCAAATAATTAAAAAAAAATTATCTCCTTTTTCCATGTAATATTAAAATAGTACCTTGTACTTGATCCCAACTGAGATATCCTTACTGGAGGCAAAACAATCCTATTTGGTTTATTTAATGTTTAATCAATATTTGAGTAGACTAAAGTATGAAGATACATATTATGGAAAGACCCCAACAAACTGCCACATGGGTAGATTTCAAGTACAAATGGGGGAAAATTGGTGACAAAACCTACTTAGTTCCATCAGTTATATCACAATTGGCTTTATATAAAAAAAATTGCATTTTCAAAATTCAAAATTACATTTTAGAAAAACACAATAGAATTGCTTTGCCAAATAATGAAAACCATTTTAATAAAACAAGGCTGTAAAGGGAGCATTTCAGCAAAATTTAGATAAAAATCACCATTTTTTCCCTACAATGCAGTGTTTTTCCCCAGTTTTGCAGTGAAATAGCTGTCACCTTCAACCACAATTTGCCAATATGGACACTTTGATAAACTGCACAAGTTATGGGGAATATTAGGAATGGTGTCCAGCAATAGTGCTAGCATATGATTTACTGGTAAAAAGGACATGCATTGGCTCAACCCATTAAGGGAACTCTGGAATTAACACCTACTCAAGGTAGGTGTTAACTCCAAGCTTATCTATACTCTAATAGGGTCCAAAGGGATGCGTTTTTTGAATTAGTTTTAGCACCTTGCACTTGCATTTATAAATATGGCCTTAGAACTTCAATGTCTGGTTGGTCAGTCTGACCATGTCCGTGATACTTGCTCAATGTGACTTGAAGAATATCACTTCCCCATATGTGCAAGTAGCATCTCCCAAAGTGATGCTGTAATGGCACATCTTGGTGCTATAGTTGGTCCATGTGACAGTTTCCAAATTATGTACTTGTGCAGCCATGGAAGAGTAAAGATTGTCATTAACATTCTATCATCATTATAAATCAGATAAAGTAAACAGGTATTTTAAAGCAATAGTCAGAGTGGTAGTAATAGATGTTAAATTAGATGACTAGTTATGCTTTTAATAGGTATGCCATTCCTTTTTATTGTACAGTTACATTATGTTTGGGGGTTAATACAAGCATTTCTTCAGATTAAACCTTAACATAATGATTTTTACCATGCATTTGAGAATGTGGCAGGCTCAGTTCTCGGTACAGCAGACAAAGGCTTGCGGCTCCAGTTCAATCCAAGCTGTTTACTGTGATATTTACTATATTTATTTTTGTCCTGCAAATACCTTACATGGTTGTATTACACAATTACATTTTCTTTTCATGTATTTGAAAGCAGGTTTATGATTTCTTAACAGCTAATGAAGTTTTTTAGTCATGGGTGGCACTGTATGTGCAAAAGGATATGACTGGAAGCATTCCTATATGTTTTGCATTTTGTCTATCCTTGTATCAGTTCATCAAGGATTTTTGTCCTTCCAAAGATAAAATTAAAATGAATGGAGTCCTGCATATGCAGCATCATAAACAACTTAACAGTTATCATCACACGCAGCAACAAAAGCTTTTTTGTCTAAAAAAAAAAAAAAGAAGATGCCTAATCTTACGTCAGCATGTCTGAGATTTCAGACAGTCAGCCAGCTTCATGTGGCCAGAGTTCCTGTGAGCAAAACTGTTCGCGTAGGATAAGGAGTGTATTTCAGGTGTATATGGGTCTTTCAGACTCCTCCTCGGATTGTTATTTAAAATTTAGTGATTTCGGAACCTTTCCGCAATGCTTTTTATCCAAAAAAATTGGGCTTTTTTGGGGGGTATAGAACATTGAATGATAACACTACAAGTCAGCTGACTGCTGTGTCACAGAGCTGCTGCTTTCTACATTTTCAGAACTGCAAGAGCTCTTTCTGCTGCAGTTTTCTAGTCGCAGTGCGGCAATACAGACGCATAGGACGGAATACGGACAAAGATGGTAATTTTTATTCTGGCTTGTTATCAGAATGCTTTTTTTGGAAATGAGAAGGATTTACCCGTTTATTGGATAACAACAAGAAAGTAGCTTGGATATAAACGCTGACTTCGAACTTGCAGCGTTTTTCAATTAACCAAGCACTGCTTGGAGACTCGGATCCAAACTGCTTCAGAAGAACGAAGAAACATCTGTTTTCTCACCTTGTAAAATAGTTTTGTGTGCCACGCTACTGTACCTGCAAAAAACGAAGCCTAAGACAAAGGATCTGATGCATGTTACTGTCTCTATCTGGGGCCTTTAAAACCACTGCTGTCAAGGCTTTCTTATAGGTGCTCGGCTACAATGGCAGCAAAGCAGAAGGATGCAGTTTATTTCTCACATGAGTAAGAGCAAGGCTAAAAAAAAGACACCAGACTTGCTGACCTAAATCAATCCCAATGCTTCTCTGGATACAGGGCAGCAGCCGTCTAGCAGTGACACAACCAGCCATCAAGTGGAGAATTTCTAGGATTGCAATCTTTGTTTCTTGGAGGTTTACTCATTGAAATGCACCACTTTTCCTTTATTTCATTGTTTTTATATTTGGTTTTTACTGCTGTCTTTGTTTCTCTCTTTGCAGCTATTAATTGTGCTTGATCTAAGTGCACATTTCGTGTGGATTAGTCTGTCTGTAGTGCAGTCTTTATCTGCTCTTGCTGAAAACCAGGGCACTAAGTCAGCCTGCTTTAACAGTTGTTTTGCGTGATGCTATGCAGCTAGGATGGGTTGTACGCTGACAACAAAGGGAAAAGCACAAAGCATCACTTTATCTTCTGGGTTGTTACAGGAGCATAACTCTTCTTCGATATGATGCCCTCCTCCTTTTTATTCATTCCTTCCTTTTGTTTCTAATTCATCTAATCGAAGATTCTAACAGATACCATCATGGATATGTGTGTGGTTGCTTTTTAATGATTTGGAACAAAACACAGCCTATGGAACCTGCGATTTGAGGCTGCAGCACGTTTTAGGTTATTGGCAATTTGAAATACTAGGTTTGTTGAAGCTGAGCCCTAGGGGAAAAGCTCAGTAACTGAGAAAGAGATCGTAGATAAAGAAATAAAAATGACAAGCATTATGGAGGCTCTGCAAAAGAGACTGTAAGAGAATCAGTTCATGGACAGCAATGTCTCCAGTGTGAGTCTGAATTATTCATAGATTGAAATTACCCTGCTTTCACCTTTCCATTTAAAGCGGCATGATCTGAATCGCTAATAAATTTTAAGGATAAAGTAAAATGGCATTCGGAATCTGAAGTGCTTTTGAAACCAGATGCTGAATCCTGAATCTTCCGATATATTCCGCAATTATCCGGTAAGGACTCCCCTTCATCACGAAACAGCATTAACAAGGAAAATTACAGTGATTACAATGGCAACAATAGATTACCATCAAATGATCGCTAATTTATCTAATTTCAAAGACTGACAAGCTTGCTTATGTATCCACTGTGACACCAACTCTGCTAACTCAGGATCAATATTCTCCTAAAAGCAAAATGATTTTTGTTTTTGCTTTCTGAACTCTATAAATCAGCCCATCCAATAATTAAGCTTCTGTTTTGTTAAACTACAACAGACTTAAGGTACATCTGTTTTAACTCTTTATTATCACTATACTGTATCATGCAAGCGAGCAACATATTTATATGTCTAAAGAGGTATAACATTGGATCTATTACATATTTTTAAGGTACTACAAGGAATTAATGTGTCTTAAATACAGGGCAGGTATATTAATAGTCACATACTTAATCCAGCCCATGCAATAACTTGTTTATATTGTGTATAAAACTTCTACTAACCTGTGATTTAACATTTATGTCTGTTTAATAACCTGCAATAGCTGGCACTGAACACAGGGTAACTTTTACTGTCTGCTTAACTATATGGCCAGCTACATATAGCTACCAAATGCTTAACTTAACACGTGCTTGAATTAGTAGATGTACACAATTTGGAGCAATGGTTATGTTCATGTGTAGATTTGCTTTATGTGGACAATTAAACAGGTAGAAAGTTCTTCCAAAGGTGCTTTTACAGTTGTGTTAAAAATTCTGTCAAGGATTTTGCTAAAATGGGATTTCTCTATATCCATACCAGAAGTGCCAGCTTCTCATTGAGAAAAGAAGTGAATTGGTTAAGAGTAAAACTTTACAGTTCTCAAAATTTCCCCAGATTTTGTTACAACATTTTTTTCCTAAAGAATAGAATACAGGGATTTTTTGGCTTCACACATATACAGTAATCAAATGAATGCTACCTTCCTGCAAGAATCTTACAGACAGAGAGAGAGTCAGCATGCGTAACAATATCTTTTCAGGGAATTTCTAAGTAAATATGCAAACTAATTATTACTCTGAAATCACTTTTCTCTTACCAAATAGAAAAAATAGCACCCTCTGATATATTTAGAGACCTAATTATAGAGACCTCTATTATGTGGTCTGTGTTCAAAATGTTGTGTATTTTTAGGTTTTGTAACACGATTCAGTAATGATTTGTAATATTTTTACATTTAAACAATGTTTTTGAAAATAGGTATAACCAGATCCTAATATTTTTTTATTATATTTTTGACTGAGATATCAAAGTTACTGTATACTTTAAAGCACCTAATTTATTTTTCTCCTCAGCTTGAAAAGGCATGGATGCAGCATTACTTTGGTGCAAAGGAACTGCGTGCTTAAAGCTAAAAAGGCACATTTTTTTAACCATTATTCTAATTTTACTTAACATCTGTTTAGAAATTGTTTAACAATGTCAGGTTTCTCATAACTGCAACAAACCGTCATAGTTTTGCCGTCTGCAACATTCTAAGCTATAAATTGCACTTGATGCTGTATTTAGTTCTGCATTATCTTTCTTTGTTTTTCAACAGTTTTGGCATATTGGCAGAAGAGGGCACAGAATAAGCTGTATGAATCATATTTAGCAGTGAAAAGCTGGCAGAGTATGCCAGATGTCTAAATAATGTCCAGATAATACAATTGTCATATATGATTTCTGGTCCCAAATAGTTTCCTCACTGTTTCAAAAACTGGGTATGGCACAATGGAGGCACAGGATTACATACATTACATATTTTATACCAAACATATTTGTAGTTTCAGAAAGACCAAGATAAGGGGCAAAACTGTAAATTGTGAGTAAGTGAATGCAGGTTTGATTGTGAAATGGTGGATGCATTTTTGTTTTTTTAATCTGAAGTGTAATACATGTACAATGGCATTCTTTAGCAGTGTAACCACCACAGAATCTCATGCCAGACTAAAATAAGGCAGCTCTTCTGTCAACAAGCTAAAGTTGATAGTAGATTACAAATTTATATACACTCTATTCAAACAGAAATGCACATTGATGAAGAAAAAGATATAGCTATAAGAAATCCGAAGTCACTATGTTTTTATATTACACTATACAGTAACTTTTTGCAACTGCTCTGAAATGTGTACATATCTATTGCATAAAATTATTTTTTGCTGCTGGGTGTGAATGTTCCGCTAGTCAGCGCCAAGTTCTACATGACTGTGGCGCTTTACATTATAACATGGAGATGACTTTAGCCTCCTAGATCACAGTGCTAATTACTTTATTGCTGCAACTCAAAGTTTATATAAAATGCTTGTGTTTTGATTTCCTTATTTCCTTTTCATCTTATTTGCATGGCTTTTATTCAGTTCCCCAAGATATCTATTTTATAACACATGATATCAACAAATCACAAGATCATGCACTACATCAACATCTATTAAAAATGAATGTGCCTTAATGCATCCTTGGAATTTAAAATCCCTGCTGATCTTTGTTTATATATAAAAAGGTGATTTCCACTGGAACTAATCCCATTCCTTTATATAAGTAAAATTACTTAATCTATTAGAATGCATCATGAATGATATTCATGTTGGTGTTGTTGATTTTTTTGAGCTTTTTATCCTAATTCAAAATTACTGTTCTGCAGAATGGCAGCATGCATGAGAAAGATTTGGCCCAATATAAAACATTTAATGTAAAAGATTAAGCAAGGGTTCTGAAATGTTAAATGATTGCCTAACCACAAATTGCATTGATGCATTCTCAACTATGTTTCCTATTGGCATTTTTGCAATGCCCACACTTTGCCAAAATGTATTTTGAAGGGTTAACAAATATTTCTCCACAATTATAAGCTCAATACCAATATTTTCAGACATTTCCTTTATTACAAATATTGCTGTGTTTTTGTGTTGCTTTGTGTAGCACATGGACAAGCACATGTATTTTACTTGCAATGGGAATGCTGTGTCAACCTAAAATTCCTCTAGATGAAAAGTGGATTCAGAGTGGTTAATAAGGAAAGAGAAAGGCCCAGATGTAAAAAGCTCTGAGATAAGGTGAGAACAAAAGACTGATGAAAAGTTAAGAGGAATTATAAGTAGATTGGGGTAGAGATGCTATAGCCGAGAAAAGGAAATTGACAGTCTGGATAAAGATTGGCTTTGGCTAATTATAGTATATTAGTCAATGAAATACAGCTTCAATGAAATACAGCTAAATATATTTTAAAAAAACACAGTTGGGTTCCTCTACCAACTAAGGCATTTCTGTTACATGTATCTGCAACAGGCTGTTTTTAACTGAACGTAAATACAAAAGGTTGCAATAAGTACACTTAATATACTCAAATACTGCAAAACAATGTATTTTCCACATTATAAATGTTCTAATACTTCAAATTCTTTCCTTAATAAAGGTTTTGCAATCTGTGCAATAGTGAGTTTCTTGAGTTATTTTTCAAAGTAAACTACACCATATTTACTAGGAAATACTGTACTTCCTAAATCAACACAATATATCTTATTTAACCATGTTATCATCAACACAGAATAATAGATTTCTTTCAGCTATTGTGAGGACAAAGTTCCTGAAATCAATGGAAGGCACTGATGATTCATCACATGTTTAAAAGTTATAAAGATTTTTACGTAATATATTTTGTAAAAGAATATCTGATGCATTAGCCAGCAGTTTTTTTTAACAGGAATTTACAGAGGACACTAAAGGATTTTCTTTGCTCTTTTATTCTTAGAATAAAAAAGATTTATGCCCCACCAGGAAGAAGGGTTTTTACAGTGCAGTTGTGGAATGTCCTCCTAGAAGGTGTTGCCTTTCGCAGTGATTTGATTAAAGGCTCTCATACATTTTAACAGGCATTAAAATACAAGTTTACCAGACAATAACAAATGTTTTATTTCCATAAATCATTTCCATTAACCATTAAAAGCAATGTTATAGGACACTGTAGTTAGAGCTTAGATACCGTAGACAGATAACTAGAGAGATTAGGGCTTGTGCATCATACAGTATACATGTGTTGGTGGACTTAAAAGTACCTTGCTTTTTTGAATGGTGTGTTTGATTACATATTCAGTGAAAGTCATAATGCCTTACAAAGTAATGCAAAAGAGCTTGGAATGTCTTTTGTGGGGAGACAGCAGGTACATAGCTCCCAATGCCTTCTTGCATGAATGAATGCAAGTTGCTCTTGACAGCATTACTAGCATCTCTATCAGGTGTTTGTGTCTGACAGCAGTGGGCACAACATTTCGTGGGCAAGCTGCATTGTGGCTCCTGTTATTTATTATCTGAACCTTGCCCCATTGTAGCAAATAGGTAAACTTTCTTGGTTATTATACATATTTATTGTCTAAACAAGGCCATTCTGCTTCTTTGAAACTTTACTGTACTTAACTATGATCAGGAAATCCAAACTAAATATATCATCAGCTCTTCCGCTCTTATAAGAATTGCCTCAAATGTTCCTAGGGGTTAACTAGTCAGTGGCCTACAACTATTTGTTCTTCTGCCTATGTACGAGCATAATATTCTGCCCAGATCTCATACATGTGCTTTAGCATAAGAATGTCCCTTTCCTCACCGCTACCAATTTGAATTTAAAATCTTTATTAGACTCACCATGGAATGTTCTGAGCCCAAATATGTTCAATGTAAATCAGTGATTTTAGCAGTCTCCATAAAAAGCAACCACATTCTCTTCCATCACACTATTTCTATTTCTCTCTTTTACAGTTAGCCAGAGCCAACGTGCGCTGTTAAACTTCTTCTGGGCCTGTAGGTAAATTTTTATAATGAACTACATTTGCTTATGTCTCATGAGCTAGTTGAACTTTAATAGTAGTCCACTATACCCCTTCTGCATCTCCCTCAGAAATTGTTATTTTTTGGTGACAGAGGACGCCCCCTGTGATTTATTTTTATATGTTCAATTACAAAAAATGTGTGTATTTATTTTTACATGCAATTTGTGATCTGTGATGTATTTTTATTCATTTTGTGTTTATATTAATTTTGAGTATAGTATCACAAAAGATAATTAGAGCAGTCAACAGAGTGCCAGTAATATCAGTCAGTAGCAATGGGTGTGAAACCGTGTCATAGTAGTCCAATTTTCCAAAATCTACAGTTGCATGCAATGCAGGTTCTGGAAGATTTTAATTGTTGCATTTTTATTCATGTATCCATCATGAAAAAGTATTACGGCAGTTGAGTACCATTTGAACTTGTACAGTAATTATAATGTAGGAGTACAGGATTTTATTTTAAAGTCTTTGGCATATCGTTTGACGCACAATTTTTTCAAGTTTGATTCCACCTTTTGCCTCCATTGATGTGGGACCTCAATGGGTATGACATTTGCAGCCACCTATGCCAACCTGTATATAGGTTGGTGGGAGGAGACATACATCTTTGGAGGTAATATGCAAGGGCAGAAGAGGATTGAATTGTATAAGTGATATATGGCCATAGGTCATGGCATGAGGGAAGATTTTGAGAGTTTTGCCATTCACTTAAACAATATTGATTTACGTTTTACACACTTGGTAAGTCTTTTATTAGTTTTCTGGATTTAGAATTGTCTAGTAGATTGTTTTTAGGAAAGAATCTGCAGGCAATTCTCTTCTCAGGGCTGAAGTCACCCCAAGCATGTTTTAGGGCAATACTAATTGGTCAGTTTCAGCTCCTTTGGTGAAATTGAAGCACAAAAGAAGAAATTATAACTAAATTGGAGGAATTATATCTAAGTTGGAGGACCTGAGTAATTTTTTTGGTACATTGGTATCCTTTGCATGATTTGGATTTGGAAAGTTCTAAGGCCATAGAGGACCATTTTGCTTGGGGGCAAGAACAAAGATTAAAGAAGTCTGCATATAGCAGGCAGTATCATGATGTCAAATGGATAATTAAGAAGTATATCCCTGTTTCGAATGGTGATATTAAATTACAACTGACTATGCAGTAAAATCTTTGTTTTCAGATCTTTTGAGAGTTGTTTTGAGTCCCATGCTGTCACTCTTAAGAGGAGAGTCAAACAGAAGCACAACTTGCAACTGGCCATTAAGTACATTTTCTCATGATTGGACACACCTGCCTATGAAATTCAAGGCTTAACGAGCTAATCCAACCAATTTTGTGTTGCCAGTAATCAGTATTGAGCAGTTACATGCATTCAAAACTACAAAGGTACCCTGTTTTTCACATTTGATTTAATTCAAAACAACTGAATACTGCTTCACTAAAAATCTTTGTTCAAAAAACACCCCAGTACTCAGATGTTCCTGGGAAATAAAATACATACCATTGCTTTGTTGAAAGTGGAGTAAATTATTATGCAGGGGTTTCCAAACCTTTTCATATGACTATAAGTGCTTTTTCATATGACTATTAGTGCGTGAGATGGGAAGCTATTTTGGGAAGGAAGACCATCCGTGCCAGGAGTTTTGCCAGTAGCTTTTAATGACTAGCTTTTAATACACCTCCCATAAGGTAGTCATATTGGGTTAGGCACAGATAGGCTGACATTAACCACAGTGTGATTTGAGATAACAATGTGGGATATGGCCACCTAACTGGGGGGATTGTGTGGGGGAATAATTATTGATTTACTAATATAGTTAATTCTTGTGATGTATGTTTAAGGGGGTGGAGGTTGTGACCAGTGGAGTCAAAACTTACAGTATATAATGTATACAAATGTACGCTAAACTGTTTTAAACAATCCAATAGAAATGCAAGATTTCAAGAAGCATTATGCTCTTAGTGGGTACCTCATAGTTTAGGGAGGAGTGAAATTCATCAAGAGCCACATAACACACCATGATAATATCATATATATAATGATAGTGTGATTGCCAGTATTTCACAAAAGTAAGGTCCATAAATGTGCATTCAAAATGATATTGATAATAGCATACATTGGGCTATGTTACTACCCATATTAGGCTGCGGGCACAGGGACTGAAGGGCTCCCCTGCTCTCAGCCTGAAGCGGATCCGCTCCGTGTCCCTGCTAAATTGATTTGAATCTGATCCATCTGTGTGGGCACACACACATCGGAGGACAGCCCAAATTAGCAAAAGGAGGCATCTCAGGGCTGACCTCCAGTGTGTGTGTGTGCGTATGCAGGTAAATCAGATTCAATTCAGGGACACAGAATAAATCCGCTTCTTAACTGGAATTTATTGTTCCAGTGTAAGGACAGTATTTTGCATTTATATTTGGAATTTTTCTTTTGCATCTAAACCTGGCTCCCTTATTAGCTAAAAATGTTTCCTCCATCATTGTGTAAAACAAATGGTTAATGGCAGTGTGCACAGTATTGAGCCTTAGGAAATGCTGGGATTGAACCTGTGACATGATAAGAAGAGCCTGTAAAACAACTATGCTGGTCACTAGGATGCAAGAGATAAGGGGAAAATACTACATTTGAATACAATGTATATTATCAAAATACCCATTAGATTTCTTCTAAATATGACATAATTGGTCCAAGAGATTTAAGATATTCCAGTTGCTACAATTATATGTCATAATATATATGTACATGTGCTTAATAGGGATAAATAAAAAAACGGGGAAGTATTGCTACAATGAAAATTTTATATAAGCTTCATCACACTGAAATAAGTTGTTTTCTAAATATAATCAATGAAAAAATCTGAACCGTTTCTGAAATATTCAAGTTAAAGGGGAACTATCATAAATGCACTTGCACAGTCCCATAAAACTACAGTTTACCTCCTGTATAATTTATAAATAAATGCTGCAGGAACAATAACTTGCGTTACTGTTTGTGCAAGCTAATTTATTAAAGAATATACAGCTATTTCCTACATATACAAACTGAGTGGGGATCTATTTATTAGTGAGACAGAAAACTGTGGAATTGAGTGTCAGTCACTTATGCAATTCAACATGTCTGGGAAAGAATATAGGGGGTAATGTAATAAGTTTCGCTAGCGCAAAATTTTTTCTACCGTCATTGACATGGAGCAAGTATCTTCAATGTTATATGTACAAGTGCAATTTCATCAGCATCCAACCCAGCCTGGCTCCAGTCTTCTACTTCCCCCATGCACGTTTGCTGTTGGGGGGTGTGACCTCATGGCATGCTACAGCAAATCAGCTTTCACTCTGCTCTGTCACTCAAAGCTTTCTCAGTCACTGACACCAGCAAGGGAGGCAGAGATTCTCGAAAGTGGGAGATGGTAGACTGCTTCAATAATTTGCCATAACTTTGTAATGGTGCAAAATGAAAATTGTCAAAATGTTTGTCTAGACATTATATGTTCAATAATATTACATAAATCTTGTTCCCCTTTAATAATGATTTTACTTACTATATAATGGACATCTAGTCAGAAGACGGTGAATTACTTTGTATTTTTCAATGTTTGTGTACTAGCTTCTATGTATGGTTACTTTCTGGGGCCCTGTTTACAATGTGTGTCATCGGCTTGTCATATATTCAAAATTTTGCCACATTTATCAATTGTCTGAATAGTCGGAATCCTTTCTCCTCGTATGCTATACGCTCTGTACTCCTCACTATCACTCAGCTCTAAGCAGTCAAATGCAGTCTGCTCAATTGACGCATCTATCTACTTCAAAACATTTATACATTTGTTAAAACATTACTGACAGCAAATTGTTCTTTACAGGAAAGTTTTGATAAATCCTAAAACAGAATGTTTCCCAGCAGTTCAATCTTTAGAAAGTCAGCCCCTCTGTGTAAAATTACATAATTTGTGGTTTTATTATCAGCCATGTTGCCAGATATTTTAAAAGCAATTTGATGGGATCTGTAAACTTTACATTGAGTTACATGATTACATAATTGATTTCTTGGGCTTGGTACCACTATCAACAGCTGATGATGCTGTTCAGATTTTCAGGCCTCTGAATATCAGTAATGTGCAGCCATTACGCTGACTGTAAATGCTTTTAGTGTTTTAACCAGCCTTGATAATGGACTGGTTTTCAGTAAATAGATTTCTATAATAGTGCACAGTGTATGTCCTTACAACATCAAGCACATGAGATGTAGTCTTATATGGTACTGATATGAAACAAAAAGGTCCTGATTAAATTACAAGTTATTGTGACTCAATTATTCCATACTGATTACTACTGGGTGCTAGCTATGGCCCATTATGTTGTTGCTTATGTCACAGAATGGTATCAGTTTACTATGAAGTATGCAATAGTAATGTTAACATAGTAGTCTGGTATAAATCTAATATTCTTGATAAATCATCACTGTCCATGAATGTCCAAAATGACCTGGCCAGAATGAAATATTCTTCCTATACTTTATCCTTTTATATGTGTAATGGTATAAATATATAACAGTTTGGTTTGCATCACAAGGCACACGTCCTTCAAGATTGTACCTGTTGCAGATAATCTTTGCAATTTCTAGAATGTACAGTATTTCTGTAGTTTATTGTGTTTGCTGCTCTGCTGATGCTTGGATGTATATTTTATTTGTGTAAAGGTACTTGTACATTCAGTACTTTATATTAAATTAATACATTCACAGAACAGATGTTTTAATATACACAAGAGAAAGACAGACACCATTCTTGCAATCTAGAGCTTGCAATCTAAGTGGGTGGATAAGTTACAGACATAAATAGGAGGGTAATAATGTAATTCACAGTGTAAAATTCATTGCATCTTAAAGGAGTTGTTCGCCTTCCAAACACTTTTTTTCCCCAGTTAACTTGTTTTTAATAAAGACTTTTTTCAATTGATTTCCATGTTTTATTTTTGACCGTCTTTCCAAAATGGAAGCTTAGGGGGTTATTTTTATTAAAGTCTGAATGCCAAAAACTCAAAAAATTAGTAAAAAAGAAACTAGAATTTTTCAGGATTTATTATACCCCGAGGAGGAAAAAAGTCACAATCAGAAAATCTGGCATCTCAGACCTGCCATGGTTGTATATAAATCAATGGGAGAAGTCCCAAATATATCCTGGGTTTCGTACAAAAATCCGAAGATCTTGTGGTTTTCGGGCAGAAATCCGAAAAAATATGATTTTTCGGGCGAAAAATCAAGATTTTTTTCTAGTTTTTCCCGCACTGGAATTTTTCAAGAAACTGTATTGATAAATAAGCGCGCGGATTCGGAGTATATTTGAGAAAATAATTAGATAAATCTGAATTTTGATAAATAACCCCCTTAGTGTTCCTGTCTCAGGTGTTTCAGTCTCGCTGAAGCTCCTCTTCACTGTAAACATCTGCCAATGGGCCGTGAACTGCCAAATAGTGCATCAGTAAGACAGTGGTGGAATGAGTAGATGACCTAGGAGAGTGTGTCAGAAAATGTGACAAATAGTGATGAGGGAAATTTTTTGCCATTTACGGTTTTGCAGCAAAATTCCGCGTTTCACCATTGGCAATTTTTTTTGCGAAATTGCCAAAAAGATTAGACTCAAAAAATTTTGCCAAGAAGAATTGCCTTTAATGCATTTGGAATGAAAAAAATCCATGTGGAGTGCAAAAAAACACCTGTTGACTTTAATGCAACTGGAAATGGGAAAAAGTCACCCTGTAATATATTTTGCTACTAAAGTCGCCACAACAAAAAAGCAGCCGATAGACTTTAATGTTTTTCACACATTTTTCACGGGGCAGATTCACTCATCACTAGTGAAAAAATGATGATGGTAGGTGTCACTGTTAAAAGAAAATAGAAACAGCAGAAATAGTAAGAGTTTTGACAAAAACTCAATGGCGGAACTACCAAGAGTGTAGGGAGGTGCAGCTGCACCAGGGTCCGCACCCCGGTACCCTTTATGGGGCCTGCCGCATCCCAGGAAAAGAATGAAGATACTTGTTGTTTTTGTGTGACATCCCTGCTGGCACTGGAAAGCTGCATCCAATCATGCCCCTCGATGGAAGTAATCAGGAAGCTCCTCCACCAATGTCCCTTCACGCATACACACCGGGAGTGATAGTAGCTCCGCCTCTGCTCCGATCCTATCTTCAGTGTTCAGCTCCTGCTTGTGATCTCCTGTCTCCAGGCTATGCTGGGGAGAGCAAGCAGGGGGCTGGTCCGTCATTTGATATCATGGCAAGTGCTATACATATTGTGATTATTTATATAACTTTGAAGTGTTGCCATATAACCCTCGGCAAACTTTTCCACTTGCTGGTTCATGATGCTGGGAGTAGCTGTGGTGCCAGAATGTGCTTTATATGGTCACAGAACCCTTCGGTGACTTCTAATATCTTTATCATTTACAGTATGGGGTACATTATCCCTTATAATACATGAGTGATACTCAGAGTTCCCTGTATAACTCAGCCTGCAGCCTTGTGCCTTTATATGGTCGCATAACCCCTCGATGACTTCTAATATCCTTATCATTTACAGTAGGGGATACATTATCCCTTATATCCTTATAATACAGTGAAACCTCAATTTTACATGTCCTTTTTACATGTAACTTTTACATTAAGGGGCTGATTCACTAAGGGTCGAATATCGAGGGTTAATTAACCCTCGATATTCGACTAGGAACTAAAATCCTTCGACTTCGAATATCGAAGTCGAAGGATTTAGCGCAGATAGTACGATCGAAGGATTATTCCTTCGATAGAACGATTAAATCCTTCAAATCGAACGATTCGAAGGATTTAAATCCAACGATTGAAGGAATATCCTTCGATCAAAAAAAGTTAGCCAAGCCTATGGGGACCTTCCCCATAGGCTAACATTGACTTCGGTAGCTTTTAGATGCCGAACTAGGGGGTCGAAGTTTTTTTTAAAGAGACAGTACTTGGACTATCGAATGGTCGAATAGTCGAACGATTTTTACTTCGAATCCTTTGATTCAACGTCGTAGTCGAAGGTCGAAGTAGCCCAAAAAAAACTTCGAAATTCGAAGTTTTTTTACTTCGAATCCTTCACTCGAAGTTAGTGAATCGGCCCCTAACTATTGTTGCTACCTTTAATGACTCATTTGTGTATTTTGGCCCTCTTTTATTCATATTTCAGTCTGTTGAAATCAGTGCATGGTTGCTAGGGGACTACGGACCCTAGCAACCAGACTGCTGAAATTGCAAACTGGAGAGCTGCTGAATAAAAAGCTCAAAAACCACAAATAATAAAAAAAATGAAAACCAATTGCAAATAGTCTCAGAATATCACTCTCTACATCATACTAAAAGTTAACTCATAGATGAACAATCCCATTTAGAGGGGGGCAGTTGTAAATTTCTGTACTGGGGCCCTTGGGGGTCTAGTTATGCCACGGCAAAGACTAGATTTAGAAAGTGGCCATCCTTATGGGTTGTTTTTCCCACTGTTGGAGTAGAATTGCCAGCTGAGGAAGATCTGTACAACCATTTGTAAAGAGTGAGGGTTGGAAAATTGTAAACCACATGCACATGAAAAAAATGGAATGAGAATGCTGGAGGAATGGGATTATGTTTGAATACTTCTGTCCATGCATATAGTGTGAGTGACTTTGCGAGTACAGAAAGCTTGCTACAGAGAGCAATTCCTATATACACATATTCAGTGAGAAAAAAGCTCCTGAGCCAAAGTGAATACACCTTCTAGTTTATATACTGTATACACCTTGTCTAAAGCCTTTGTGCCCTACAGGAAAGCCTTGTTTGCAGTAAGGTAGGGGATTTATCCTTTTTGTGGTTACAATTAGACAGGGCATCATGCGTATGAATAATTACCGTAAGTGCAATATGCAATATACACCCTTGTTTGACCTTAACTGACGTCTGTAGTGCAAGGAAATTCCCATGTAAAATAAAAGGTGTAACGCTTTTTTGGCCTATACCGCCAAATAGGGGTTAAGGGTGTCCAGCTAGTGTATGAGCATGGGTTACACTGTGAAACTACACTCAGGGCGGAGCCTTCGCTAAATGGAAGCTTCCCCTTTAAGATGGTGTAAAACTACAACCCACAGGCATATAAGTGTGAAAGATAGAATAATGGACGCCAGGAGGTTCTTTAGATAGTGAAAACAAGTGAATTGGTTTATTTAGCCCAAAAGGATATGCAAGCAATTGACCACAGGTTTACTCACGCAGGAGTTGTAGTAGGAGTTAGCATATCACAGAGGAGAAAGGATAGCATTGATGATGATGCAGCATGTACAGATGTCACTCCTCAAGTCAAACAGTAGGAAGAATATCTCACTCCCAAAGACCAGCGACCAAAGTGAAACAGGATCGATCAAGTAGGGGTCAGGCAGTGCTCTGCTAAACTGAATTCCCTATCACTGAGTTCCTTACACTAAAGGCACCTTAAAAGCCTTTGGGAGGCTACTCCCTGCTATTCTCCTTGTTGGAGCACAGAACTGCTCATGCTACCTTAATCTGGCTATCTCTCTCTCCTAGAGAGACTATTACAGATCTGCCCTAATGATAGCTAATCCTCATTCACGGGATTGCCTGGTTCCCGACTTCAGCACCAAAGGTACAGGTCCCTTTGGGGTAAATGGCTTTACTGGGGCCTTGGTGATCCCAGGCTCAATGGGAAACACCTAGCAGCACAGACACCAGGAGCCAAAGAGGAAGAGGCCACTCCCTACACAGCACTATATAGCAGTGTGGCAGGGGAGTGTCATTACACTCTTTGTCCAATAGGTGGGTTGTTACACTTTACCAGTTAGAAGGGCTTGGCCCAATAACCAGGGAAAAGAGAACTACATACAAAAGGTAGGGGATTAACTCTATAGGGATAGGATATCCTATAGGTCCCTACATACACCCGGGGGAAAAATCCATTTCGTCCCGACAATGGTGAAATGATATAGACACAATAGTAACAAAGTGAATATATAAGTGCAAACCAACAATACCATTGAACATCACTCTTCTGGTATCCCCTCCTGAGGAATACCTGGTAACAATGGGTACTGTGGAGAAAAGAACAGTAAAGAGCAAAAGTGCAATACTGTATTGAGTAAGTTTCAGTGCAAAATAACATCAGTTACATAACTTTATTACATTTCATGAGAACCCTTAAGGACACTCAGGCACTTAACTTTCTATACGTGAACCATCCATAGTGTATCAGGAGGTCCAGGCACAGGCTTGGCTGAAAAGAAAAATTAGCATAGATTTCCTTTCACACATGAACACTCATTTTTCAGTGCAGTTGAGTTACATGACCCCACCATAACCAAAAGCTTTATTCCATATCACACCCCCCCCTACCCAAGTGTACAAAGTTACTGAGAGCCACTTGGGGAGTAGGAAGGGAAAGAATAAAGGTGCTACTCAGCGAGTAGTTAGAGGTAGAAGAGTTTTTGGTGGGGGCTCAGCAGTCTTTGTCTCATGAACCCAACTATTTACAAGTTCCAGACAATGTTCAGAAGTCCAGAAACTGAAAAATGGTGAACAAAACAAACTGAAGAAGGCCCAAACTTGGGGCATCGATCTAGATGAAACTTCTTTGAAGAAGGCCCCAATAAACGGGCATCAATCTAGATGAAAGAAACAAAGACAACCCTCAAGGAAATCTCAACGAACTGGAGTCCAGAGAGAGCTGTGCAAACATAGAGGGGGTCATACACCCGGAGGAATTACAGTCACACCTCCTCTAAGGAAGGCTTTTCGATCCCTCTCCCAAGGCATGATCTGGCCCGTGTGTCCTCATATGAAAGGTAGTAGTTGGGGTGCGGCTTGTCAACGCGGCCCCCATTGGATATAAGCTCACTAAGCCCAAAGTGCTTCTCTTCCTGGAACTTACCGCAGCTTTTCACATAGTGCTTCAGGATGGTACGGCCGTACCACCACTCGTGAACCACGTTGCTGAGGAAATTCAGGTCACGCTCCCTCTTGGTAGCGTCGCTGTGGAAGAGGCCTCCAGAACCAATTCCCTCCTTCCTGAGGAGCTCCCCGTAGATCCATTCATCAAGGTGCTTTTCCATCTCATCATACACCCATTCGGGGGCATACGGCATGTAATAGCCCCACTGGTCATACACCTTGATATTGATGATCCTCTGGATCCTTGAGACAGTGCGCTGCTTCTTAGGATCAGCACGCCCAGGGGAGACCCAAAAGGAATTGTCGACTTCAGGGCTCTTAGGAGGCAGTGGCTCGTAACAGAAAAACCTTGTATCATTCGATGAAGATGGAGTTGGCAGAGGTCCAAAATCCATTTCAGCCCAGTCTGGCTCTGGAGATGCTATAGAGAGAAAGCTGCTCTCCGCAGAGGAACTGGGTTGGGAGACATTAGCATTCCCTTTAGTGGAAGCTGTGCTCCTTGGAAGCGTGGAGGAAGCGCGGCCGCGGCCCCTACCACGTGTGGCTGGTGTTGCATCTTTAACGGGAGGATCCAGGGAAATGCCCCCCATAGCAACAGAGGCTTGTTCTTCACCCACAGCCGTGGGACTAGAACAGCGTGGCATTGGTGATGGACAGGCAGGGGGTGCAGGCTCATTGCCAGTCACAGCTGCGACATCAGGCACCCTGGGGACAATCTCTTCTGGTGCGGGAGGTGCTGGGGACATGATCATTGGCCCTGGGGACTCCTCTACAACAGCTAGGGGCCCCATCCAGCAACCAAACCCACACACATGGCACGAAGAGCTAATTCTTCGGAAAGCTCTATCCCCTTCAGCGCCGCAGCGCCCACAATACGCCACAATCACCTTACATTCGGCAGTTATATATTTCTCCCCAAAAGTGCCGTTCCACACATACCTCTTATTTGATGTTTCAGGTAGTGGGTCTTTCAGGGTAAAGTTGTTGGAAGCAGAACCGGCTTCCGGATCAGGCCAGCCGTCCCATCCATGATCCGCCATCTTCAAATCAGCCGCTTGCCACGTGGCTAAAGATGGTTGGCAAATGGTGTACCCGCAGCCGCAGGGTATTGGACAGAGCTGGTATGAACTCCGCACGGGATCCGGCCACAGCCGTGGACCGGTAAAGGTGCGGCACTGAGGACCTTGACAAAGTTGATATAACCGTCTGGGTATCCGCAGTGAGGAGCGATATGGTTGTAGCTAATATCGCTAATAAAGTGGAGTATAAGTACCTTACAATACTCTCCGTAGCAGTCGCTAGGGTTGTAGGGCAGGCCAAGGCAGGAGCTGTGCTAGGACACGTCCTTCCTCGTGAAAACACTCTACAAAATGGCGGCGGTGACGTATAGTCATAGACCGCCTCCTTGCCCAAGCGCGCCAAACAGTATGTGTGCGGGACAAGATGGCGCCTGCGAAATCTCGCAAGGGCGACAATGGCGCCAGCAAAGACTCACAGTGCAAAACAAAAACGCCAGCGAATATGCGCCTGGCGGAACGTTAGTGGCGCAGGCGAATAAGGGGAACGGGGAGAACCACCAAGCCCGAACCCACGGCCTTACTATGCGCACACCAAAAATAGCAAGTGCGTGCAGGACTGCCCTTTGCCTAACGGGTCCGGCAGCCTGTCAGCAAAATTTAAAGGTACAGTGCACAATTTCACAAAAATTGTAAAAACACAAATATAGCCTGGATTGGGGGCGGGGCCCCACGTTGGGCGCCAAAATGTAACGCTTTTTTGGCCTATACCGCCAAATAGGGGTTAAGGGTGTCCAGCTAGTGTATGAGCATGGGTTACACTGTGAAACTACACTCAGGGCGGAGCCTTCGCTAAATGGAAGCTTCCCCTTTAAGATGGTGTAAAACTACAACCCACAGGCATATAAGTGTGAAAGATAGAATAATGGACGCCAGGAGGTTCTTTAGATAGTGAAAACAAGTGAATTGGTTTATTTAGCCCAAAAGGATATGCAAGCAATTGACCACAGGTTTACTCACGCAGGAGTTGTAGTAGGAGTTAGCATATCACAGAGGAGAAAGGATAGCATTGATGATGATGCAGCATGTACAGATGTCACTCCTCAAGTCAAACAGTAGGAAGAATATCTCACTCCCAAAGACCAGCGACCAAAGTGAAACAGGATCGATCAAGTAGGGGTCAGGCAGTGCTCTGCTAAACTGAATTCCCTATCACTGAGTTCCTTACACTAAAGGCACCTTAAAAGCCTTTGGGAGGCTACTCCCTGCTATTCTCCTTGTTGGAGCACAGAACTGCTCATGCTACCTTAATCTGGCTATCTCTCTCTCCTAGAGAGACTATTACAGATCTGCCCTAATGATAGCTAATCCTCATTCACGGGATTGCCTGGTTCCCGACTTCAGCACCAAAGGTACAGGTCCCTTTGGGGTAAATGGCTTTACTGGGGCCTTGGTGATCCCAGGCTCAATGGGAAACACCTAGCAGCACAGACACCAGGAGCCAAAGAGGAAGAGGCCACTCCCTACACAGCACTATATAGCAGTGTGGCAGGGGAGTGTCATTACACTCTTTGTCCAATAGGTGGGTTGTTACACTTTACCAGTTAGAAGGACTTGGCCCAATAACAAGGGAAAAGAGAACTACATACAAAAGGTAGGGGATTAACTCTATAGGGATAGGATATCCTATAGGTCCCTACAAAGGTTTACTACAAAAAAAAGATAAAAGTAGTACATATATGTAAAATGTATTATGTGCTTTTCAACTGTATTCACTGTAACACTTTAAAATGTATTCTAAGGATACTTTTTCAGTAATGAACTAAGAAACCAATTACCTCTCTGGAGAATGTCTCACGTTTATCATGCTATATTAAACATCAACTACTGTTACAGTATGTATATATTTATCGTTATGTCAGTTTAAAGTAATGCTGATGGAAAACTATTCACATTTAAGATATGTACCTGGGAAAAGTGCAAGTTAAGTTTGTTCAAATTGTAAAAGAAACTCCTATAAGAGCAACTGATAACTATGTAGCTATATAGGTATCTAAGGGATCTTTCTGTAATTTGGATCTTCATACCTTAACTCTACTTAAAAAATAAACTCAATAGGATTGTTTTGCCTTCAATAAGAATCAATTATAACTTCAAGTACAAGGTACTGTTTTATTATTAGAGACAAAAAGGAAATCATTGTTAAGAATTTGAATTATTTGATTAAAATGGAGTCAATGGGACATGGCCTTCCTGTACTTTCTGGACAACGGATCCTGTGTGTGTGTGTGTGTATATATTTATGTATAAACTTGCAGGTCACACAAGCATGTCATATGAACATAGTTACTGCTATAAATGTTTTAATCAATCATTTCTTCATGAATTCTTCATTCATTTATTCAGCTCAGTAACAGCTGAGCCAGACTCTTACTTACCACGTACTGGCAAAATGAAATGCAATGGGATTGGTTTATTTTTGACAGCTACTTAAATTTACCATACTGCTCTAAATCTCCAAGTAATTCAGATATTACGTGAATTGTCTGTCCAGTAGGCAAGGGAATTTAAAGGTGACAGTGTGCAGAGTGTGAGGAGCGTGCAGAGAAGGGCAAAAAAGACTGTGTATGGAAAGATAATGTGGAGGAAGGCTGGTGGATATAGAGAAAAAGATTGTGTGAAAAACTGGGAATGATAAGTAAGCTTTATCAGAAAGGTCCATCTAAATATACCAGTAAACCCCCAAAGTAGTGCTGCTCTGAGTCCCCTGTCAAAAGAAACACTGCATTTCTTTCCTTCTATTGTGTACACATGGGCTTCTGTATCAGACTTCATGCCTTCAGCTTAAACCTCATTGCCCTGGGCAAGAGCATGCTCAGTTTGTTCCTCTCCCCCCTCCCCTCCCTTCTCTACTGTAATCTGAGCCCAGAGCAGGGAGAGACTCAGGCAGGAAGTGATGTCACACCACATTAATACTGCAGCTCCTATACTAAACAAACAGAGAGTTTCTAGAGCTTTTTACTCAGGTATGGTAAAACATTCTACAGAATAAATATAGCATTCTAGCTTGTACTATTGCAGCTAATCTATTGGCAATAAAATGCCTCTGTAGCTTTCCTTCTCCTTTAATATAAAAATGAGACTTTGTGTATGGGTAAGTGAAACTATGCAAGGTAAATGATATCATAATAAAGTTGTTTTCTGGGGGAAATATAGGAAAGTGGATAGGAAAAGAGCCCGTTTTAACAAGATGAGAGATCTGCATGTTTATGAAACCCCATTGTTTAAAAAAAATGGCCATAGCCTTTTTTGAGATTCCACAGCTCAAACCAATCATTCCATTAACAAAACCCTGAAAACTATGGACAATGATAAATATCTATTTTGACTGAATCCATTGACCTGGCCTATCAATTTGACATGCTGATTTGATCAATCTTCATTGAACAAGGGGAATTCCTGCAAAGATCTAGTGCTAGATACCCTTTGGAAAACTCTTCAGGGTCCCAAATTGGTTACATTTTCCCATGTGTATACTCAATATAATTTGCTGTGTGTGCAATTTTTCAGTACACTGGATGAAGAAAGCTTTTCTCCTTTATAAACACTGGGCAAAGTTTTACAAGGGCTGTAACCCATGTCAATCACTCAAAGGGGCAGATTCACTAAAGGGCGAATTGACTAACGTTAGCGAAAATTCGCCAGTGTGACGTAATTTCGTTACTTGGTCGGGAGCAGGTGTAACTTTGCTAGCGAAGGAGATAGACTCTAGTGGTAATTCACTCCCTTACGCCTGGTGAAGTTGCGCTCTGGCGAAGGGATGTAACTACGCAAAATATGCGGATTTTACTGAACTCTTGCGCCAGACTTGCCTTCGCCACCTCAGACCAGGCGAAGTGCAATAGAGTAGATAGGACTTCCTCAAAAAAAAGTTGAAAAGTTTTCTAAGCCCCAAAAAACGCTGGCGACTTTTCATTCTTCAGGCTGAAAAAGAGGGTAATTTTTTTTCTGGGGTACCCGGCTTCCCCACTACATTTCCTAACATTTGGCACATAAACTATACAGTGGGCTCATGTGTAGGGCAATATAACAACTTTATTTTATTTTATTAAGGTTTCCCAGGCTTGTGTAGTGTGTATGTATTGGCTGCAACATATGCGTCCATTCAACTTTAACGTCCCGCTGTATTCAAATTAGCCAACGCTATCGCAACTGCACTTCGCTTGCCACAGTAACACTAGCACTACTTCACCAGCATTCTGCGCCCTGGATGCAACTTCAGTTTTTAGTGAATAAGCGTTGTCCTGGCGAATTTACGCCTGGCGAAGTGTTGCGGTGTGAGCAAAGCTGACGCTAGCGCAAATTCTGGTGGTGCTGGAGTTTATAAATCACAATTTGTTCCTTGGTATTAAGGCTACTCTCTATTGTGTAAAGATATAGTTGAATACTCTCCCAAGTACTAGGAGCTTTCAGTTTTATCCATAAAAAGTTTGAGGTATGTGGTTATCACAGATTTATTCAAGAAATATATTAGGATAGTGCCAACGTGAATGATAAGCACATTTGTAATCATAATCGATGTATCTAAAGCTTTAAATTGCACATTTTTCAGTTCCCTAATGCTACAGAAGAGAAGAATAAGACAAGATGCATGCTTTCCTCGCTGCACAGTATTGAAAGGCTTGTTAGAACATATCCCATCCTTAGAAAGTGACTTGCAAGTAGTGTTAACAATGCTAAGTAGAGATGACTGACTTCTTTAGCTTGTCAATTTGACAGTAGCCTCCCAAAGGCAGCACCTTTTTTCTCCATCTTCTTTCATAATTGGACTCAGTAACTGTGTGCGTTTGTCATGCTGAAACTCTTAGGAAAACTGGCTGTCATTATTCTTTTCTGTCTCATATATGTTAGTCTCCAGCAGGGATAGCAAGTGTCTCCCGTGTGGTGCTTGCAAAGTAACTAAAAAGAAGTTGCACATTAAACAATCAAGACAGCTTGAAAATAGGGATCTTAATTGAGTATGACATGAATGTCATGAAACAGATGGTACGATGATTTGAGACACCAAAGTTTTAAATAAGGCTAGAAACAATATACAATTTAAACATGGAAGCTCCTCTGTTAATACATACAGTTGTTTCATTGGGGTTTGTGTAGGTTGTAATTGGTTACTGTAGACTCCTGCTCATCAGGTGTATATTAAAAAAAACCCTCTGCGGATGTCACATATCTAAATAAAGCTTCTCCATATAGCATGGACAATACTAAAGAAGTTTAAGATAAATTGTAAGACACACTGCGAATATGTATTGCTTTCAATTTTTCCAGCCATTAAACCAGAGAATTATCATTTTTGCCAAAAAACATTATTCTCAATTCCTCGCTATGCATTTTATTATTTGCCTGGCAATATATGATTGAGAATAAGGAGCTAAATAATAGTTTACATTTTATGCACTGCTGAAGTGTTCACGTAATTGGAAGAACCTGCATGTGTCATAGACTTTACAATCAATCCTTTGCACAAGGAAAACACATTTTGTCACACAGAGCAGGTCGACCCAGTTTACAACCAAGAGTAATTATTATAAATATTTTAACATATGTCGTTAGAGGACAAAACTCATGCTGCCCCGAATGACTTAGTTTGGCAGATCTACTGGACCTTTAACAGAAAAGCAAAAAAGAATGTAGAAAGTTAATGGAAGGAGTCTGATTGTGTAGAACTCCTGACTTCACACACAACTTGTAATGAATGAATGAATAATGGCTTCAAAGGTCAGGCCATAGCTCTTCACATTGGCGCCAGTTGTTTACCCAACAATTTCAGTCTGCACCTTGCTTAGGTGCAGTGGTAGATAAATAACCTTATGTCAAACACTATATCCTGGTAAGCATGCATGTCTTAAATCGCCACTCTTGCAGTCTTTTGTTAACTGTTTGATTGGGATTCCTTTTTATAATTTTGATAATTCAATTCTGGAATATATTGTTATATGCTGTATCGTCAGGAGATTTTTGAACTATACATTCCAGAATTACATTGATTGACAATGGGCTAATTGTAAACACAGCTGGACACCATCAAGATCCTCAGTTGCATATTTTGGTAAAATAAGATGTATTTTAGTAAATTGTTAATAATATCAAAAAATCTTTCACTCCAAACATAGTTAAACAGGTCAAATTACTCACTGTAGAAGCAGCTGCATTCTGCAGCATAAATAGCAATCAACTGCTGAACAAATGGGTGAGATCAGTTCATATGGTTTCTAATAATAACTCTATGCTGGTGATACTCATCTATGGCCCAGATTCAGTTCGGTGAGAAAAAGTTATCTCATGGTTTATCATGTGAAAACTCATGGGCAAGATTCAGTTCTAGGAGAATTTTTTTTTCTCCAAATTCAGTTCAAATTTGTACGTGTTTTTAAACAGTGAGATAAGCTTTTATGAATTGAATTGCATGTCAAATTGAATCTCGTCCATGAGTTTTCACGTGATAAACCTTTTTCTCACTGAATTGAATCTGGCCCTTTGTCTCTCCTCTTCTAATCTTAACCCATATACATTAACTCAAATTGTATCTTGTTTTTCAGCTATGTCTTCTTTGATACCTTAGCATTAAATTTATTTGTTTAAACTTGTTTTAGAAATGGTCCTCCTTCCCCCATCCAAAGCCCATAACAGCCAAGAAATGTCTGTTACCTGTAACTCCACTATTACACCTCATAATCGTCTTTTCACCTATTCACTACTACAACATACTCTATTGATTTATTTCTTCTCTAGAGGCTGTTACACTCAATCCATAATACAGTAAATGCAACTACCAGGCTCATTCACCTCTTCCTCTGCTATGTCACTCAATACCCACATGGGCCTACAAATCAAACCACTGAACCTAACATAATGTGGTTCATAGCTCTGCCCCACCCTATATAACTTAACTTATCTCCTAGTACTTTTCAAACTGTTTATCATACTTTTCTAACAATCTAACACCTCACTCTAGCACCTTGTTACATATATGCATTCAAGACTTCGCTAGAGCTGCACTCCTTCTTTGGAATCCCCTTCCACATTCCATCAGAACCTATCTGTAATCTACCATACACATGTTTACACATTACCAAAACATGTTTCTTTAAAGGACTAACCCCTAAAAAAGAATATGGCTAGAAATTGAATTTATTGAACCAGACAAAAGGTTCAGAATCTCCAGGTCCAGGTTTGTCCAGAGGTGTAATGCCACATTATTGGGATTTGGCTGATTTCTTATAAAATTGCTGGTATTTGGCCACATCCCAAAACTAAACCTGGATTTGGTGCTTCCATAATGAACTCACACCTAACTACAGAAGAAATTTATTACAGGTATAGGACTGGAATGCTTGGGTCCAGATTTTCCGGATAACAGATCTTTCAGTAATTAGGATCTTCGTACTTCAATCTGCTAAAAAAAACTATGTAAACATTAAAAAATCCAATAGTCTGGTTTTGCCTCCAATAAGGATTAATTATATCTTATATCTTTATGTCATATAATATTTTAAATGTCTTTATAAAATATGCCCCAATAGTCAGTGTAATGCTGACATGATTAAGGAATCATCCCAGTTAAAAAGGGAAAATTATACCATGCTTGGTCAGATTAAATTGTACATTTGAAATTCTGTGAATTAATTTACATAAACAGATTTTGTGCGTAGTTGATCATAAATACAATTATGGAATGCACCACTCCTACCACTTATCTTTTTATATATTGGACATCATGGTACCCCTAAATTAACAAATCTGCTCATCCAGAGAAACAGTAACTGCTTTCATTTCTAACATACTGTAATTGTACTACAAATGTCAGATGTAGGGTTTTATAGGTCACATAGGTAAATGTGTTAGTAAATAATGGTAGCAATACTATTAGAACCCTAGCATTTATTAATATCATGGCACAGGAAATGTACATTAGATGGGATCATATAGTTCAATGGAAAATGGATGCAGATTTATAAATGTATTACCCAGTGTTATCTTATTAATAGATAAAGATCTTAGTTACATTGACAGCAGAACTTTGCAGTGCATTAAACTGACATTGAAGGAAACATCAATGTATACTTGTGTCTTAAATGGTAATGCGACTCAAAAGAGAAAAAGTAATTCTAAGCAACTTTTACAGTATACATTAATTAGAAACCTTTGGTGGTTGTAAATATATTTGTAAATGTAATAGGAACCCTTATCCAGACACCTGTTATCCAGATAGCTCTGAAATTACTGGTCTCCCACAAAGTCCATTTTAAGCAAATAATTCAAAATATTTTAAATTGTTTCCTCTTTCTTGGTAAAAATAAAACAGTACCTAAACTAAACTGCATAAATCCATAATGGTTGCCAAATAACCCTTCTTAGTTTATTTAATTTTAAGATATTTTTTTTGTAGTAGACTTATGGCCTGATTTACTTAAACTCTAATTTATCTCACTTTTTTTCTGAAAGCAAAGTCGACCTAACTCCCGTATTGTACTAGTGACGCTCTGAAAACTCGATTTTATCAAGAATTTGCTGGGAAACTCAACATTTTCAGATTATCCAGCGCAGATCACGATGTCAAGAAACAACTTCAGGCACATCTGCCATTGACTTCTACATTACTTTGACAGGTTTGAGATGGCGTATTTTTAGCAGCTTTGGGGTATGATGAATCTCAAGTTTTCCCCCTAAAAACCTTAAACCAGGTTTATCTTATCTTATCTGGAAAGCCCCAGATCCCCAGTCTTTATTAGATAATAGACCCATACCTGTATTTATTTAGATGACTAGTATTTGTTTAGATGATACTGGGTTAGATTCAATTTGATGAGAAAATGTTATCTCCTAATTCTATTTCAGATTTTCCCATACACCCAGGTGCAATTCAATTGTTTTTCACATAATAATGCTCTTGAAGAGTATGGGAAAAAAACTTGAACTGAATTAAGAAAAACGTTTTTCTCATCAAAGTGAATTTCACTCATAAGTTTTCGCTTGATAAACCATAAAATTACTTTTACTTATTGTTTTTAATCTGGCCCTTTGTCTCTTGCTACTATTATATACTCATTCTAAAAGCTGTAAAATGGTTAGGCACGTATATTACTCAATTGAGGTTCACATCCTAGGCAGGAACTCACTAGAATCCGCACACCATAGAATTATTAATAAAGAAAAATGGACCAGATTCAATTCCATGAGAAAATATTATTTTATGGTTTATCATGTGAAAACTGGGAAAAACTCTCTTTATTCAGTTACGCTTTTTTTCCCCATGAACTTTAATAGTGTTTTTATTTGGAAAACAGTTAGATAATTTTTTTTGCATTGAATTTCACCTGGCTTTATAGGAAAATCTGGAATTAAATTAAAAAATATGCTTTCCTCATCAAATTGAATCTGGCCCATTGTTGCTAGAGGCGCCCAAAACTCAGTTCCTTATAGAACACCAGAACCTTTTTTTAAAGTCCATGAGGATACTAGAATGGCTTACCAGTAATGTAATCTTCCTTTTACTGAAATCTTGAATGTTTATGGGTAGTATTGAACCTTTGTTTTCTTGATATTACAAGGAAATATATATTGAATGTGTTAAAACTTTTATTTTTTTACAGGTAAGGCCAATTATGGATGTAGAGTACAATTCCCCTATAGAGGTACGTGGGATTGCTCTCTTCCTTTACCTTCTGTTATGGCCCTTTCAGGTAATTCAAAATTGCTATTTTTTTACAGTGGTTCCCCTTCTTACATTATCCTTCTCCTCAGCTTTACCACTGGTTTTAGAGGTTCTTTTGCCTGCCCCCCCCCTTGATAGCTCTTGTAGACTGTCACATTAAGCTGTTTCTCTGCTGGTAGAGAAACTGCCTATTGTGATATTAGCCATTAAAAAAGACATTTAAGATGTATGCAACAATTAATGCACTAGATAGAACAACTTGTGTAAGAACAAAAATGATTGTATTTGACACAGCTTATATATTTGCTATATAAACGTATGGCCTATGGTCCAATTTGATCTTAAACTGTTACCTCCAAAGCTATACATCAGCTTTTTCATATAAAATGTTGTATGGTACCCATACATTACATTAAGGGGGATTTATCAAAGGTTGCATTTTAGGTTTAGGCTTTTTTAAACCTCAAATGAACTCTCAACTCGAATGGTTTCTAATAAAGAAATAACTTGAATAATTGAGTTTGGGGTTAACAACCCAAAAACTCAAATTGATCGAGTTTTCGGTGGAAAAAACTCAAATCACTCGCGAAACTCACCAAAACAAACTTGAAAATCATGAAGGCTATTAATATCTTCAGTTGATTCAAGGGACCTCTGCTATTGAGTTCCACATGGCCTCAACAGGTTTTAGATGGTGTATTTTTGGATTCAAGCAATTTCCATGGTTGGGATATAGTAAATCTTGAAAAAATTTAGTTTTTTTTAACCAGAAAAATAGGTTTTTGACTGAAAAATACCATTGAAAACTCAACATTTTTGTGAAAAAAAAAGTTCAACCTTCAACAAATCTGCCCCTAAAATGTTTACAAAAGGCTTTCATTTTTTTTAATGTTATTGGGTCTTTAATCAGTTTAATCAATCCTCATTTTTTCTGGTGTTTAGCATTATGCATGACATTAAAAAAACAGACCCATCCAAAATAGAGGACATATTTGTGCTCATATCTTGGCCCATATATTAAGATGCATCATTACCAAAATGCAAATAAAAAGGTCTTCACCAAATATTCACCCGATATTACTACAAACAAATATTATCTAACTGAGCTTTGGAGTATTTTTGTGGAAATTTCCTAAATGGTAAAAACACGACACCACAAATGTTAAATGCCACATGCACTTCTTGCACATAGCATCAACATGTTAAAGAAGTACACTTGGCAAGTAACCTTTGTAAATCTATGTGCACAATATAAAGAGGCCAGTTTGAAACTGACATATTCCACTCTAAAACAAGAATTGTAGTGAGGTAAGGATTCTTTATATGTGAGTAGAGTTGGCTCATCCTTGCTGTAAATGGAGCTAGAACAGTTTTGTTTTACAAATGCAAAAGATTATTTCAATCTGATTGATATAATTCTTTACATCTGATTTTACTTTCACAGTGGGAGGTTGTACAGTATGGGACCTGTTATTCAGAATGCTCGGGATCTGGGGTTTTCCGGATAATGGACCTTTCATACCTTAGGTCTACTATAAAATCATGTAATCATTAAATAAACCAAATAGACTGATTTTGCTTCTAATAAGGATTCATTATATCTTAGTTGGGGTGAAGTACAAGGTACTGTTTATTTATTACAGAGAAAAAGGAAATCATTTATAAAAGCTTGGATTATTTGGATAAAATGGAGTCTATGGTAAACGGCTTTTCCATAATTTTGAGCTTTCTGGATAATGTTTTTTATTTCAGATAACGGATCCCATACCTGTACATATTTTATTTGAATGACAATATTTGAAAATGTGGTTCTTAACTTTTTCCTTAATTTCTTTTTAAATTTTCTATATTATCTACGTGCAGAGAGATCACCACCTTGTTGTCAATTGCCACAGGATGGATACCAGCTTCAGCCTCTATCCTAAAGGAGAGGTTTTTTCCTAAATAATACAGTAATAATACCAAATACCAAAAATGCTTTCCAAAAGCTTTGTGAGAAGAGGTGTATGAAAGAAGTAGAATGTTTGCTCTTACTTACTGAAGTGAGATGTTACAATATAGATTAACCATAGAGTAGTGATGGGCGAATTTGCGCCGTTTCGCTTCGCCGAAAAATTCGCGAATTTCGCGCAAAGTTCGCGAAACGGCAAAAATTTCGCAAAACGGCTCCGGCATCTCGTTTTTGACGCCGGCGCCCGTTTTTTGACGCCGGCGCCCGTTTTTGACGATTTTTTTGCGCAAATTTTCGTGGGCATTTCGCGAATTTATTCGCTGGCGGCGAATCGCGCAAATTCGCGCCTGGCGAATAAATTCGCCCATCACTACCATAGAGTAATCATGCCTAACAATTTTTTTTTCTTTTTCCCACGATGTATTTTCCCATCAAATGTATTCAAATCAAAGAGCAATAACCCTATTTTTGAAATAGGGTTAATATTGGTATTTATTTGGAAATGTATTTAAAAACACTAACAGGAAGTTTTTCTGTTTTTTTTTTATCAGTGACTACTACTCCCAGTTCAGACAGGAGAACCAATTAAATTGATGGAAAGTTGTATAAAAAACAAAGAATCATTCTTGATTTTGCTAACCTCACCTGACCTTTTTCTTATGTTATTTGTTAATATTTGAGATGTTAATTTTTGCGAGTGTAAAGGTGCAAGAGAAATCTTTCCTTGATTTGTGCGAGGTTCCCTAGCCTTTTTATTTGACTCAATTTGATGATTATCCAGAACCCCTAAAAATTCCTGAGCAAGTGGAATGAAAATATTTCAACCCATGCAAATGTGCCAATTGGTTTGAAGTGATTGGACCTTTCCATCCCAAAAATTTGTTATAGGCAAACAAAGAAAAATAACTATTACTAAATCTGCCCTTAAGTATTGACTTCATTTGTCATATAATTATTTCAAAATCATGGGAGCAAACACATATATGTATCAGATACACATACCAATTGATCAGGGCCCCTCCATCGATTGTAATCACTTACTGGATACCCTCTACTAGGGTACTTTTTAGTGAGCACCATGGAGCGATCCTCTTCTTGCACTTTCTTTCCTTGCATGGGTGTGCATGCACAGTAGAGAGAATAACCAAACTTTAGAAAAAATCCAGCCTTTTCACTTTACTATACGTGTCAACCTAGGGGTATTGCAGAAAGAAGCAGCAGAAAAGGAGGATGGCTCCATGGTGCTTGCTGAAAAGAACTCCAGACTGGTGCAGTTTTCTGCTAGCAAAAGCACAGGCCTGAGGTATCAAGTAAGTGAATATAATCACTGGGGGGGTGCCTAACATTTGCCACTTCCCAGTGATTAAGACTTTCCTTCTTCTATAAATATATTCTATTATTTATTTGCTTAATTACTTGGAATAATTACTGCTAGCAGATATAACTTGCGGTAAGTGTACTAATCTATACAATGAGATCATCACACATTTTATTAACTTTAGTTATAAAACATTGCACAATTATTGAAAGAATTTCTACATTTGAACTTTAAAACTGAATCCTTGCAAATTATTTATAATAATAAATTTATGTTGTAGTTCTCAGGTATAAATATTTAACCCTTGTGACTTTTGCTTTGCTCACTGCACTACATACTCACATTGTATAAGGAAGAAACTTATTAGCAATAAGAAGTAAAATGTGCAGCATTGGCTTTAGCTGCTAACGATGTTGAACTCCATTATTTGCAGCGGCTCCAAGTAATAAGATAAAATTATATAACCTTTTTATTGTATTTTCGGACTAATTTATGATGGCAAGTCTTCCCATACTTGTAAAAGCATCCATAGAGTTTAAGTGGTCCAAGGTATAACATTACCATCAAAAAATGACAAAAACAAAACCATGTACCTGTATATAATTTTTTGCATCTAGTATGCTTGAGACAGACTTGATTCTCAATGTATTAAAGGAACAGTAACACCAAATTTTGTAATGCTTAATTCCCCCAAAACAGCTTTAATAATAGGTATGACTTACTTCCCTTTGGATTTTTTCAAATCAGCTTGAATTTGATTTTGAAAGTGCCCCATAGGAGAAAGTCGAAAAGGCAATGGCAGGTTAAATTTCTCTGTGCGCTGAACCAGAAGTCCGCTTAGTACCGATAACCTAAAGCACCTTTTTTTCAGTGTCTGCAGCTTAAATACATGTTCACATAATTACCCCCAAAGCTGTCCAAAGGAATAGAAATATATTTAAGCTGCTGCCACTACACAAAGGTGTGAATTCATCACAGGAAAAATAATTCGACCGCCCATTGACCTTAATGCACTTGGACAAAATAGTCGCACGTATAAAAATTGACACTCGCGTCAAAATTATTTTGACGCCAATTGACTTCAATGCGTTTGCAAATTTTTCACCATTTTGCGAATTTTGTGCTAATGCCACCGATTCGCCCATCACTACTTATAACTACATGAGTTAGACCAAGACTCTGTTTTACTACAGTATATAACATTTTTTTTAAGAAAAACACTACTCTCCAGTAATATGTGTTCAAGCCTTACCACATTTCAGTGATGTAACATAAATAAGATAACCATTTCGAAATAATTATACATTGTTGAAACAGATAAATCGATTGTACAAGATATTTTTCTTTGGTTACACTGGAAATATGGTTCTGTTGAATAACTGTAGTGCATTAAGATTTTTACATACAAAAAACTTGTAAAACAACTTCTTGGTAAACAGCTTAAACATGTCATAATATTTTTATCTGATGGGCACCAGTATCTTATAATACTGACACTTTATATTTCACTTAATGTGTAATAGTAAATAACTCATAAATCGAATTGTTGGCCATCTGGTGCCATTATACGGGCCACCGAAATATAGATTTCTGGCTACGTTTCTTATAAGCCTGCCTTTAATATTTGGCATGGAAAAGTGTAAAGGGAAGACTATGCTTTCTTTGCCAGTTCTATGCAGGACAGGTCCCTACAGGGCTATAATTGTGTATATTTATAGTGAATCTTTTAAAATCCCATTTAAGCATTAGCATATGTCTTGTAATTTCTCATAGATAAAATTTATTGGAGAAGTCAGGGATGAAGCTGTATAATCATAGAATGAACCCCTTAGGAGCCAGCACAGCAGCGACCATCTAACGTAAAGTCTTAGACCTCTCTGGGGCTCATGAGGAAATATGATCATTACTGAGAATTTTTACAGAGAATAAAAGTATAGCTGATTTAAAATGATCCATATGTTCCAATGTTAACAGACTGCCTGTGGTGGTTTAGACTTTTGAAACAATTTCTTTCAGTGCAGATTATCAGATGAAAGAAATAAAAGTAATCTTTATTAAAATAAACATTGTGAGTTTGCTAATATCAGTTCAAATGAATTCAAGCCGTTACTCTTATATATATTGGCTAGAGATTCTACAAGGATGCACATTTGCTAGATATTTGTCTTGGCTAAATCTGAAACATGTTTTTCTTGTTAAATCCATGTATTATCTAGTCTGTGCAAGATGACCTGCTCTCTTTATTTATGTAATAAACTTATAACGCCGCCAGAATTGTAGACTACGTTTTGATATATAATTCATCCTCGATGGTTATTTCTCATGTCTGATATTGGGCCGTCAACAAAGATAATTATCATTACTTGTGTTATGTAAACACAGTGTGACTGTGTTGCTATCTGATGAATGATATACAAAAAAAATGCAGGACCGGAACTAGGGGTAGGCAGAAGAGGCACCTGCCTAGGGCACAACGAAAGGGGGCGCTAGGCAGGTACCTGTCTTCTGCCTACCCCTAGCCCATGTTCGCAGCTCTCCCCTCCCCTCTGGCGCTCTCCCCTCCCACTCCTCTTCCCTCTGTCACTTTCCCCTCCCCCTCCAACGCTCTGCATGTTTGGGGGCGTGCGCACACAGAAGGGAGTGCAGTGGCCAGCCGGATCACCCAATAGTTGCTGATTTTCACTTACAAAATTAAGTAGATATATAGGTGGTTATTTACTGAACCTGAAATTAATCTGGTCATGCTTTTTTGAATTTTTTGAGATTTATTACACCCTGATGCTGCAAAAAGCAGAATCCAAAAATCTCAAACCTGTTGAGGTCCTGTATAAGTCAATAAGAGAGGCACCTATCTCAAATTTATGTCCTCGTGGTCTGCTCAGGGTTTAGCCCTAAAAATCCAACTTTTTGGGGGTTTTCGGGCAAAAACTTGAAAAATCAAGCAATTTGGGGAAAAAGCCTGAAAAAATCAAATCAATTACGATTTTCGCTTGATTTTATTGAATTTTTCCGCTAAACGATTAATTTGGGTTATTTTATTATAAATAAGGTCAAATCGAGCATGGTAGTTTTGTTTTGTTTTGTTTTTTTAATAAAATATAAGATAAATTCAGATTTTAGTAAATAACCCCCATAATGTTTGGCAAAGGGTGCCCAACTGTGTCAATAAAGGAGAAATAATGTTTCCCCAGACCTATGTGCAGCAGCTCCCAGCTTTTACACTCCCTATTTATTAAGACCTCTTTAGGGGAGAGCATTTGCTGGGGTGAGCATTCGCAAGGGTGCTTTATTTCGAAGTGATTCATTTACAAGTGATCTGGTAGAGTTTAACAAGGAGTTCAACAAGGAAAGCTACAAGGAGAGACAACACAGAGGACTACGTTAAGGACATAACACTGCTACCTGCTAGAAACTGCAATGGCAAATTTAATCATTTTTGCTGTGTTTGCATGCATGGTCCTCCTTAAGGTAGTTACTTCCTTTAACCATCCTATTATCTGTCAGTATTCTATTTACATATCTTCTTCTCTACTCCCTTCCACATACTCCAGCTCCTATACACTTTACAACTACTTGCAACACCTTTGTCCTGTAGTTACTAACAAGACCCGGATATGTTGTCACTTCAAATTCACTTCAAATTCTCTTCCCACATCTTTTCCCTCTTTTACCGACTTTTGCTAGCTGCAGGGGATATCTCTCCAAACACTGGACCCTGCTCCATACCAACATATCAACCTCGTTTTCCTGCCAACTTGCACAAATCTTCTCGTTCCTCTACTTTCTCTAACCTTATTCAGATTCCGACTCTTCCTTCTTCCTGTCTTCCCTTTTCTTGTGCGCTTCTTAACACCCGCTCTTAACTAACAAATCCACATTAATCCATGATAATTTTTGCTCTAATTCACTTAGTCTTCTTGCACTAACAGAAACCTGGCTCTCACAGAATGATACCGCCATTGAGGCTGCACTCTCTCATGGCAGTCTATCTTTCTCTCACACCCCCCGGACCGTTGGACGTTGTGGGGAGTCAGAATTCTCCTCTCCTCTCGCTGTCGGTTCAAACCTATTCCTATTCCTCCAGCCTTCTCATTTAACTCTTTTGAGGTGCATGCCATTCACATCTCCCGCTCTCTCTCTGTGCGTGTAGCTGTCATTTACAGACCCCCATCAGCATCCTCCTCTGCTGCCTATCTTTCTGACTTTGACACCTGGCTTTCTTTCTTCCTCTGCACTGAAAGCCCTGCAATCATTCTTGGGGATTTTAACTTCCACATTGATGATGCTTCACAACCCTAGCCCTCTCGTTTTCTCCACCTAACCTCCTCCTTTGAGCTCCATCAGTGGACAAACACCCCTACTCATAAGGATGGCCACTTTCTGGATCTAGTGTTTATGAAAAAACTCTCTCTCTCTCTGGTTTTAACAGTGAACCCTTCCTCCTTTCCGATCACAATTTGGTCACATTTTCCATCTCCCACTCTCCGTGCCCACCTGCTTCTTCCCCCACTGTCTTAGTCCGGGATACACGTGAAAATTGACCTTCCAGCCTTAGCTCAGTTTTTCAGGTCCAGTCTCATTTCCCTTAAGGAAACGTCTGATCCTGATATCCTGGTAAGTGAGTATAATCACATACTATCCTCAACCATTGGCTCATTTGCCCCTTTACAGGCTAAGCGTACACGTGCTCTGAACCCACGACCCTGGCTGAATTCACAAACCAGATACTTACGCTCCTGTACGAGATCTGCTGAACGTATGTGGAATAAATCACGTACGCAAGCAGACTTTATTCACTATAAATTTCTATTGTCCTGCCTCAATTCTGCCTTGTCAAAAGCCAAGCAAGAGTAATACAGTATCCTTATAAACAATCACAAATCCAACCCACGACGCCTGTTTTCTCTATTCAATACTCTTCTACATCCCTCATCCACAGTATCAGTCAACCAGACACACTCTCCTCAGGACTTTGCTAATTTCTTTAAAGACAAAGTAGAGTCCATCCGCAATCAGATCCCTACCTCTATTAATGTAAACCAGCTCCTCCTTCCTAAGCCCCCTTCTGCATGTCTTAATTCCTTCCCTTCGGTAACAATGTCTGAAGTCTCCAAGCTTCTTTTGTCCTCCCCACTCACAACTTGCCCCCTTGACCCTATGCCCTCTTCTCTGCTCAAACACTGTGTTGCAGAGCTTACACCACAACTTACTCACATCTTCAATTCTTCTCTAGCTTCTGGAACCTTCCCTTCTCCTTTCAAACAGGCCTGTGTAAAGCCTATTCTTAAAAAGGCCACGCTTGACCCAGCCTGTCTATCAAATTACCGTCCTATCTTCCTTCTACCACTTGCCTCTAAACTCCTAGAGCGTATTGTGTTCTCCCATATTACTAACTTTCTACATACCCATGATCTGTTGGACCCTCTGCAATCTGGTTTCCGGCCTGGTCACTCTACAGAGACTGCTTTGTGCAGAGTTACAAATGATCTTCAGGTTGCCAAAGGTCACTTCTCCATCCTTCTTCTCCTTGACCTATCATCTGCATTTGATACAGTTGATCACTCTCTCCTGATGCAGATTCTCTATTCGCTTGGCATCCGTAACCAGGCTGCATCTTGGCTCTCTTCTTACCTTTCTAACCTATTATTCACTGTCTCCTATGATAACAAAACATCATCTCCAGTTCCACTTAATGTGGGGGTGCTGCAAGGCTCTGTACTTGGTCCGCTGTTGTTCTCCCTGTACACTCTGTCTTTGGGAGATCTCATCCATTCATTTGGCTTTAATTATTGTCTGTATGCTGATGATACCCAAATATATTTATCCTCCCCTTCATTAACAGCTGAAACAGAGGCTCAGGTCTCTAACTGCCTCCTGGCTATCTCAAATTGGATGAACCAGAGCCACCTCAAACTCAACCTAACAAAAACTGAACTTATCATCTTTCCACCTAAGCCTGGTCCTACTCCCCTTTACTATCTCTATTGATGGCATGCTCATTAATCCTGTCAACTCAGCTAGCTGTCTGGGGGTAATCTTTGACTCCTCTCTCTCCTTCTCTGATCATATTAACACCACTGTCAAAACCTGTCACTTTTTCTTACGCAATATTGCCAAAATCCGTCCCTTCCTTTCACCTGATACATCCAAGACGCTCATGCATGCTCTCATCCTATCCAGACTAGATTACTGTAAACTTCTACTAACTGGCCTCCCTAACTCCCATCTCTCCCCTCTACAGTCTGTATTAAACACTGCTGCCAGAATTATCCTCCTCTCATCCAAAAGGGTACAGGCCCCTCTGCTGCTAAAGTCCTTATCATGGCTTCCTATAAAACAAAGAACAACTTCTAAACTCCTCCTCATAACCTTCAAAGCCCTTCATTCCTCTGCACCTAACTACATCTCATCTCTTGTCTCTCTATATGTAGGGTCCTCTAGCCTTTTGTTTCCTTGACACTGAGCACTTAATCTGTATTGTAATTATATTTTTTATATTTATATGAATTGTATTTCTAATAATGCACCTATTGTTACTTTTTATTCCAATGACCCCTTGTTTGTTACTACTAATTTATTGTTTTGCTGTACAGTGCTTTGCCCTCAAGGAGCGCTTTACAAATAAAAATATACATACATACATACAAATACTGTACATCCACCAGTATGCTTACTGAAATGCTCAATGCAAAACAATGGAAAGGAACATTTTTAGTAAATGTTAAAGATTACAATAACAGGGCCAAGCATACTTGATAAGGAGCATATCGGTACAGGTTATTTTCAAGACCAGTGCTGACCAACTGGAGGCCCACAGGCTGGCTGTGGCTCTCCAATGGTCCTAGAGTTCCATGGACTTCATGTATGAGAAATAATGGGCCCACTACATGTAATAAATTGGAGAGCACCGTTCTAGACCAGTAAAATTGCAAGGTGCGTTGCTTTTACAGAAGATCTGGCTTTAATGGCATTTGCTTGAGTCTATTAGATGACAACATTCACAAAGGGGATGACAATGTCATGCTTTGTAAAATGTAAGTGCTGATGTTGTTTTTAAGCCTTTATACTTTATCTGTTGCCGTTTTGTCACCTGATTGCTCTAATTTGGAATATTATACACATAGTAAAACTTAATAAAACCTGCTAACATCAGGAAAGCCTGAGAATTTATGTAAATTTCTTGGAGAAGGCTGAGACTTTTAATCCCATCATGTACTTTTTGACATTATGGGGCAAATTTACTAACCTCCGAAAATTCGCCAGCGACGGCTTCGCTCACATCGCAACACTTCATAGATTTGCCAGGACAACGCTAATTCACTAAAATGCATCCAAGGCGCCGAACGCTGGCGAAGTTGCACTAGCGTTACTGCACCAAGCGTAGTGAAGTTGCAATAGCGTTGCTTAATTTGCATATGGCGGGAAGTTTAAGTTGAATGGACGTATATGTTGCGGCAAATACATTACACTACACAAGCCCGTGAAATCGTAATAAAATAGAGTTGTTATATTGCCCTACACATGAGCCCAGTGTATAGTTTATGTGCCATATGTTATGAAATGTAGGGGGAAAAAAAATTTACGCTATTTTTCAGCCTATCACCCTGAAAAAGGAAAAGACGCTAGTGTTTTTGGGACTTTTCAACTATTTTCCTATCTACTCTATTGCACTTCGCCTGGTCTGAGGTGGCGAAGGCAAGTCTGGCAAAAGAGGTAAAGTTTAGTAAAATCCACATCTTAGTGAATTTGCGTAGTTACATCCATTCACCAGAACGCAAATTCGCCAGGCGTTAGGGACCGAAGTACCTCTAGAGTATATCTACTTCGCTAGCGAAGTTACGCCACTATTAATAAATTGGCGAAGTACCGAAATGACGTCACGCTGGCTAATTTTCGCCCCGTTAGTTACTTCGCCCTTTAGTAAATTTGCCCCTTTGTTTCTTAAGCTTAGATTCTAATTTTATGTATAAAAAAAGTGTGCCCTGCTAAAGTACATAGATTTTGTTCCTGAACATTTTCTTTTCTATACTTCTTTAATATTTTCAAGGTGTCAGTTTTCATTCCTTTTTTTCTCAGTTTGAAAAGTGAATATACTGTATATACCTTAGCAAGAAACAAATAGGAACATTGCAAATGATAGAGATGGTATAACATGGTCCAGTGACTTCTCCTCTATTACAAATTCAATATATCTTCCTAAGCGAGGCTGCTCCTTAAATGACCTCTATTATATTTATGTTACTTCTTTAACAATGAGTGATTGATTGTAGATATAATTATGTGCACGCTCCACATGACTGCTTTGTTTGAAGAATAAGGTACCAAAGTGATTGATAATAAAAGTAAAAGTAAGCTCATGCAAACACCAAAACAATAAAGGCACAATCTATCATCTAAAACCAAGGGCTGAATTCTATTAAGTGCAGTAAACATCTGGAAGAGCAATAGTTGCTATCAATGCATCTGGATTTATATAGCCTGAGCCCTAGTTTGTCAACTGGAGCTGATGAAATATTTGCATATCAAATGGAAAATCAACCTTATTTATAAATCGTGTCAATCTGCATTCGTCCTTTGAAATAAAACTGTTGTCAAAATGAAGTGTACAGTGTATCAAACAATGTACGTCAGTGGCTTGTGTAAAGTGATTTCCTTTACTTTCAAAGCTCCAAAGCAGCTGTTGATGCTTTTTGTTGTACATGAGATAATGTATTTGCTGCTATTTTTGTCACTGTCCATTGCTTCTTGGTGCACTTGTCATTCCTATATCAGTGGGATACATTAGTTTGAAGATTTTAAGATTAGGAAATCCTGCAAGTCTACAAACATAATGGGACCTTATTGTGTAAAATACACATCCCTTTAGTTTTCTTTTTTTCACACAGCAACAATGTGGCCAACACTGGTGAAAATAGACACACCAGAATATATGGAAATGGGACTTTTAAGTCAATAATCATAACTGTATGGCAACAATAGTGGGATTTCCAATGACTACTGTAAAAAGGGATTTGTCGCAATTCTTGGAGGTTTGTTGCCTTCAGTTTTTCCAAAATAAAACCTGTGCTATTGTCTTAAGGACAGCTATACACTACTGAGGCTACATAACCAATTGACAATTGTTGTATAGAAGCTTTATATGTCACCATGGCTTTATGCAGTGCAAAATAATGAGTGATTATTTTATTTTTTATTTCTGAAATTAGATACCAACAGTTATAGATGAGGGAATATTTCTATAAAACAGTCACTGAGACAAAAATGTTGCCCAAAGACTCACATTATACTGCAAAAAAGTCACCATTTCACAATTTTTCAGCGGTTTCATGAATTCGGCAAAGCAAAACAGGGTGATATCGCTCATCACTTATTTATAAACACTGGACAAATCTGCACATGGACAGTAACCCATAGCAACCAATCAAATGCTTGCTTTCACTGTTCAACCTGCAGCTGCCTGTAAAAAGCCAGTCACTGCGTGTCTTGGAGGCCTGTTTAAAATCATTTTAGTGGTTTTCCACAAACCACAACTAAACACACAACAAATGTCATGAAATGTATTAAAAGATCCAAATAAAAAAATTACGAACGAAAAATAACGCTGAATAAGCCTAAAATGAATACCTCAAAAAATTTGAGCTTTTGAACAATTACTAACAAAAAAAATCGAAAACCTCTAAACTTCTGAATTGATTAAAACCGGTACAATAGGATCAGCGCAGCACCCATCGACTTCTATAGGACCTTGACAACTTTTACCTGGCAGAGGTTTTTCATGGTTTTTACACTTAGATGGTTATTTACTAAAATCCGATTTTTTTCTGAATATTTAAATTAAAAAAAAGTCTGACCAAACTAGAATTCACGATTTGACCTTATTTATTATAAAAACGATCAATTTAATCGGTTCAGGTAAAAACCTGATAAAATAGAGCGAAACCCAGAATCGTATGATTTTACTGGGTTTTTTCCCGAATCACTCGATTTTTTAGGATCTTTTCCCTAAAACCCGAATGTTTTGGATTTTTGCCCGAAAAACCCTGAAAATATCATTTTTTCATGCTAATTCCAGAGCAGACCACAAAAACTTCAAAATAGGATAGGGACCTCTGCCATTGACTTATACACAACCTCGACAAGTCTGAGATGGGGATTTTCAGATTCTGGCTTTTTGCTGAATCGGGCTTTAATAAATCTCAAAAAATTCGAGTAGAAAAAAACCCTGAAAGATTCAACTTTTGCCCCAAAAAGCTTAGTTTAGTTTAGTAAATAAACCCCAAAATAAATCTTGGATTTTTAGAGCTTTTTAAAAAAAGGAAAACCATTAATTTTTGGAGATTTGTGGGAAAAATAGACATTTGAGGTTAGTAAATCAGCCCCTTAGAGTTATAGAGTTACTTAATAAAATACTTTATTATATCATTCAGACAAAAGCCAAGCTATTTTGAGTGTAAAAATGCTTTGCTTGTTAGGGTTAGACAATTTAGCTGACTGCCAATATAAACAAACTTTTCTTGCCCAAAATAGATAAACGTCATAAAGGAATGACCTTAATAAGATAACAGCACTTAATGGGAGCTAGTGCCTCAAAAACAGGAAGCAGAATTAATGATAAGATAAGCAAAAGAGGAAATAGCAAAGTGAAAATGGACATATAATTGTCGAGGATAAATGAAAAGAAGAGAAAAACTACTGTCATTTTCTTAAAATAAATATGTGCAACCATTTATTTATTTTTGCCAAAATGTATTGATCATTCACCTTGATTATTAAGCTGCGCCAGAACCTCCAGAAATATGTCAGATGTAAATATCAAAGGCTTGCCCACCTGACTGGTATAAACTTTGGATGACGCAAATGTTCTTAGTAGGGAATAAAAAAATGTTCGGAAGCTCCTAAATGTATGCAGTCCTTTATGTAATGCAGCTGCTTTCATCACATTTAAGAAAAATATTTGACTAAGGTATTGAGTGACATTCCTTCATATGTTCTAAATGTGTTCTGCTTTTGTGTACAAATATGGGACCTGTTATCCAAAATGCTCATGGCCTGGGGTTTTCTGGATAAGGGGTCTTTCAGTAATTTGGATCCCCATGTATAGGACCTATTATCCAGAATCTTTCCGTAATTTGGATCTTCATACCTTAAATCTACTAGAAAATCATTTAAACATTAAATAAAAAAACATTTGCTTCCATTAAGGTTTGATTATATCTTAGTTTGGATCAAGAACAAGGTTCGGTTTTATTATTGGAGAAAAAAGGGAAATAATTTCTAAAAAGGTGGATTATTTGGATAAAATTGAGTCTATGGGTGACAAACTTTCCGTAATTCTGAGGTTTCTGGATAACAGGTTTCCAGATAACGGATCCCATACCTGTACTAACAATTTACTAAAAATACTTTAAACATGAAGGGGCAGATTTATCAAGGGTCGAATTTAGAGTTCATGGGAGTTTGTAAAAACTCCCATAAACTCGAAATTCAAATAAAAATTGACATTTTTCAAAACATTTGAATTTTTCAAACTCTAGTGAATGGGATCAACACACAAACTCGAAAACTCGAATCGAATTTGATTTGAGTTTTTTCTCCAAAAAAAATTAGATTTTCAAGAAGGGCTGCAAACAACTCCAAATTGATCCCAGGATGTCCCCTGTAGGCTAAAACAGCAATTCGGCAGGTTTATGGTGGCGAATAATCTAATTCAAATTCTTCGACCCTTGATAAATCTGCCCCTAAATAAAACCAGTAAAACTGTTTTTCTCCAATGAGGATTACTTATATCTTTGTTGGGATAAAGTACAAGGTACTGTTTAATTACTACAGAGAAAAAGGAAATCATTCATTAAAATTTTAATTATTATTTGATTACAATAGAGTCTATGGAAGATGGAGCTTTCTGGATAACAGGCTGCCAGATAACGGATCCCATACCTGTACTGGATTATAGGACTGTCAGTTCACATACTGATACCTACAGGTACTATCAGCTTTTCTTATGCTTATAGTATACCTCATTCACCAAAGCGATTTGGGTCTGTGTCTCTTTCAAAACAAGTGGTTTTGTTGTTTTAGAATGGATAAATGGAACTGTCAGCTGTTAAAAACTGATTTTTATTCTTAGGCTTAGGTTGTATCTCTTCCACCTTTATCCATTCTTAAAATTCTCTTCTCACTGATCTATATAGTTGGAAAGTATTGTCATATTTGTTCCTCTGTAACTGGTCCAAATGAAACTCTCTTACATGGGTTATTTTATCTTGTATTACATGCCTGGGACACTGGAATATCTTACTGTCTCTTGTTTTCAGATAGGCCTCTCTTTCAGTCTCTATATTTTTGCATGTGGCTGTAATCCGCCAGGAACCCACCGACATCATTAATATGCCATTTCTTAAAATAGGGACTCTCATTACAAATTCTGCTTCCTTCTATTATAAATGACTTCAGCACATACTTTATAGTACTTTTCCCATAAAAAGTATTTGTAAAATAATTTTTTGACATACGTATTAACATGTATTAACTCTAAGGGGCAAATTCAGTAAGATCTGAAGTTGCGCCGTAGACAGCTTTGCCACACTCCGCCAGGCGTGGTTTGCCAGCGCAACGCAAATTCACTAAAAAGCAAAGTTGCACTCAGGGAGGCGAACTGTAGCGAAGTTGTGCTAGCGTTAATTCATCAAGCAAAGCGAAGTTGCGCTAGCAATGCCTAATTTGCATACGGCACCAAGTTAAAGTTGAATGGATGTATATGTAGCAGCAAATACATTACACTACACAAGCCTGGGAAAGCTTTATAAGATAAAATAGAGTTGTTATTTTGCCCTATACATGTGACCACTGTATAGTTTAGGTGCCATATGTTAGGAAATGTAGGGGGGGGAAAGAGGACACCCCCAAAAAAATGTAAGATCTTTTTTAGCCTATCATCCTTAAAAAAGGAAAAGACGCCAGCGTTTTTTGGGACTATTTTTTGAAGCAATCCCTATCTACTCTATTGCACTTCTCCTGGTCTCAGGTGGCGAAGGCAAGTCTGGCGCAAGAGGTAACGTTCAGTAAAATGCGCAAGTTAGTGAATTAGCGTAGTTACGTCCCTTCGCCATTGCTCAACTTCGCCTGGCGTAAGGGTGCGCAGTAGCGCTAGAGTAGGTCCACTTCGATACGCCAGCGCCTGTTAGTAAATCGGCGAAGTAACAAAATGACGTCACGCTGGCGAATTTACGTTAGCGTTAACCGCTTCACGCTTTAGTAAATTTGCTCCTTAGTAGGGTTGCCATCTGCCCGTTATTTTACTGGCCTGGCTGGTAAAAATTATTGCTGATCCCAATGTTATTAATAGGGAAAAAAGATAAATATATAGGGCCGGTATTTTTTTCCAGAAAAGGTGGCAACCCTAATTCTAAGTGCTCCAGCACTTGCGACCCTGCCTTGGGGGCTTATGGTAGCTTGGGAGTTTATGTCTCTACACTAAGGGGCAAATTTACTTATGGTCGAATATTGAGGGTTAATTGACCCTCGATATTCGACTGCCAAATTGAAATCCTTCGACTTTGAATATAGAAGTCAAAGGATTCACCGCAATTCGAATTGAATGATTTTAATCCATTGATCGAACGATTTTTCTTCGACCAGAAAATTGCACCTCGGTAGGTTTTACTTGCCGAAGTAGGGGGTCGAAGTTTTTTTTAAAGAGACAGTACTTCGACTATCGAATAGTCGAACGATTTTTAGTTCGAATCGTTCGATTCGAAGTCATAGTCGATGGTCGAAGTAGCCAATTAGATGGTCGAAGTAGCCAAAAAATCATTCGAAATTCAACGTTTTTTCTATTCTATTCCTTCACTCGAACTAAGTAAATGTGCCCCTAAATCATGATAAATTAAAAAAGTAAAGTAAGTCAAAAAGTAAGCATTCCCACTAACAGTGACATTGGTGATATGCTAATGACGAGTTTAGTATTTTTACCTAGAACTCTAATCCTAAATTTTGACAGTTACATGACTGGAACTGATTACTGATTATTTTCCATTAAAAGAAGGCTATTTTTCCACAAATTCACAAATCTTTATCCTGTGTCACAGAACCCCTTAAACGATTATTTACCATCACAGGTAGTCGAATAAAGGAGTTAAAGTGATTTTTTTTAAAAGCTTCACGAGAATAACCTCTGAGTTAACAAAGAGAGATGTGTAACATTGAAATCGCTTAAGATAAAAAAATTCAAAAATACTGAACTCACACATTTTTCCATTAGCATTTTAAGAATAACTTCAGCTCACCAAGCTGTTAATCCTAAAGTTTGTCAAGAAAAAAATCACCTAACATGTGTTTCAATTGCACCACAGGAAGCTATGTGGGTTATGTGTCTCTTTACAAACAAGTTGGGTTTTTTTCGATTGGCGAAAAGGAACTGTCAGCTGTTAAAAACTGTTTATAGCAAGTGTATGCAAAGCCAAGAAATGATTATAAAACTGGCCGAAGGTTATACAGTAAATTGCAAACATTTTGAGAGTACTGAAGAATATGAGTGCTGTCCTTGAGATAGTGATGGGCAGAGTCACTTATGTTTCTGCATGAAATGTGAAAATGAATAAAACAAATAAAAACTGTTTCTGAATCATTTGATTCCTATGTCACATGCATGACTTTTCTAGGAAATGTAAAGCCTTCTTTTTGTAATAGTGTCTATTGTTTCAGCATATGCAGCTAACAGCATATAGGGGAAGTCAAAAAGAAGAAAGGGTCAGTACTAAAAAAGTCAACAACCCTTTAATGGATATAAAGGCAAAAGAACTTTGTCAAATGACTGCTTTGTTCTGCACTGCTGATGTTTTTAGATGCACGTGGAAAAACAGATTTATGATTGTAACAAATTCATCAGCATTAACATATTCATCCTTTTGCATTGAATCTGTGATGTCTAGGACGCCATGGAACCTACACTCTCAGGGACATATTTATTATGTTGTGTAAAATGAAATTTGCTGAAAAAAAGATGTGAATTTATCAAGGGGTGTGTAATTTTACGCCAGACCACACCAGATTAGCCGCCATTATTTTAGATCACTTCCAGCGTAAACATTTTGTGCTGCTTTCTATGCCGTTTTTTACATGTCAAAGCCTGGCGATGTGTTATGTATTATCCCTCTGTTTTTTGCACACCATTATTTACACAGCATAATAAATATGCCCCCTAGTGTATTTATGTAAAGTGTTAGAAATACAATAAGTGAGTTTTTAGCAGTGATTCTTGCAAACAACTGCTTAACCTTGCAAAATGTTACCAGTAGTGATGAGTGAAAGGTTCACTGTGGTCAGTTTTGTTGCAAATTTGCACTTTTCTCGGTGTGCTAAAAGTTTTGCGAAACTGTGACAAAAATCTCAGTGCGTTTAGTTTTGCACGTCAAAAAAACTACACTTGCTACACTCTGCCCTTACTTTCCCACACATCCTCCTAATACCTGTTATAAGATGGGGACAATCTGTTGTCCATACCACATAAAACTATTCTCCATAATTGTCCCACACGCCTCTGTAATGCAAGCAATACAAATTATTGCTTTGATATACTATCTCATCGTGCTCTTTAAAACTAGATCTATATAAGCTGGTAGGGTACCCACAGAAAATATTGAGTAATTTGTGGGTAGTTAAAAATTGGTTCATGTCAGCTGGACTATTGGTTGGGTCTTTTCTCAAATCAGCATCCCTACCTCCCTTCCAGCCTTTGACTCTCAGGTGCAAGTCCACCCAACCAGATCTGCCCAGGTCTCCAAACAATATACCTTTAAGAATTATTTTCATTTTTGCAGTTTCGTTTTTGATACTTTATTCCTTTCCTCCATCTTTCTGCTTGTTCTTTTCCCCAGTTGAATGTTGAGTTAACACTAACACTGTTGTTGTTGTTGGAACATTGCAGATAAATGTGAATAAAGTATCCCCTATTGTAAAATATAAGGATATTATAAGTCACAGAGGAGTTCCATGACCATATAAATTTTATAAATATTTATAAAGGTCATGGAACTCCGAGGTTTCTTCTAATATCCTCATATTTTACAACTAGCGGGGTACTATATTTATTATAATACACAAGTTTAAGTGAGTCATGTGGTAAAAATTACATCACTACTCACTGTTTATAACTGATTACATCACTACTCACTGTTTATAAGGATATAACTTACAAGATTCATGTTTTTTGTGTATTATACCCTTATACTGTACCAAAGCTACGTGTCAGAGTTGCTGATGATACTTATGATTGTACAAACTAATATGGATACGTTATAAATGTTATAAGAAACCAATTAAAATGGCATTTTCATAACAAGGCTGTGACCAAAGATTCAAGAAAAAATCCTCTAAACTCTCAGAACTCAACTGGTAAATCTTATTTTAAAATTGTTCACTGCCTACTCCAGTAACCACTGGCACAGCACAAACCCTGGGTCCTCAAATTTCCACCACTGTTAAGAGCCTGCCCCAATGTGAATTTCACCCAAAAAGCTTTTTCATAGGGGATTTTTTTTCTAGGTATATATTATATTACTTAGGGGAGCTGCAGGGTACATTTCCCTTTAAAATACGGGGGATATTTTGATATCAAAGTTGCACCTCAAGGGTCAGCATTGTGAAATTTCTTGCATGGTTTCAACACCCCCACACCCCACCCTTCACTGGTGGTCTAAACCGTGTGGATCTTGGATAACCTTTCCCTCTAAAAGCTACAACAGACAGGTATCAGCATGTGAGACCAATGCTTTGTCAGGAAACCATTTTCCCAAGAAATACAGACACCCTAGCGATATGGCCTCTTTGCAGCAGACCTTGACCTAGGTTGGGCCCATTTCTATTGCTTAAATGGATTCAGCAAGTTGGAAATATTCATGCCACATTGAAAGTACTTCTGTGGCCATAAATCTAATAACCATCCAAGGTGAGTGTTACGGAGGATAGATGTTCTTTGATATCTTTAAAGGGACAGTATACCTATGGTTCAACATGAATGCAACAAATAGGCCCTGTGATAAAAATTCTTTATGCCTATGGTTAAAATCACAAAAATGTATGGCTTTTGTTATTTCTTGAATTTAATAGATATTCAATATTTGTATATTGCAAGGTAGATAATTATATTATCAGTGCACATATAATCCCCCTGCATAATAGACTCCTCACAAGCATACCCTTTTTTGCCCAAGAAACACAAGCTCTACTAATTGAACCCATGCTTAATAATGCTCCTTTAACCCTGAAACAGAAAAGAAGCTATGGGATCTATTATCCAAAATGTTTGGGACATATGGTTTTCCAAATCAGGGGGTTTTCTGTCATCTGGATCATCATGTCTACTAAACAGCCTTTACACATTATATAAACCCACTAGAATTGTTTTGCCACCAATATGAATTTGTGCTAGTTTATTTACCAACAAATAAGGAAAGCATTAAATAAATCTTCTTAAATACGCTCTATGTGGGACATTCACTAAGATTCGTAGTTGCGCCAGGCGTAACTTCGCTGCACTTCGTCGCACTTCTCCAGGCGTAGTTTTGCCAGCGCTCCGCAAATTCACTAAAATCTAAAGTTGCGCTCAGGGGTAGTGTAAGGTTGCAAAGTTGCGCTAACGTTGATTAGCGAAGCGAAGTTACGCAAGCGATGGTTAATTTGCATACGGCGCCAAATTTCAACGGAGGAATATGTAGCAGCACTACAAATGCCTGGGAAACCTTCAAAACATCAAATAAAATTTTTATTTTGCCCTACACATGTGCCCACTGTATAGTTAAGTTGCCATGAGTTAGGAAATGTAGGGGGGAAGGAGGGGAGCCCCAAAAAAAATTTCGATCTTTTTCAGCCTATCACCCATAATATAGAAAAAACACCAGTGTTTTTGGGACTTAGAAAAAATTTTAACTTTTTTTGAAGAAATCCCTATCTACTCAATTGCGCTTCGCCTGGTCTGAGGTGTCGAAGGAAGTCTAGCGTAAAAGGTAGCATTCAGAACAATGCGTGCGTTAGTGAATTCGTGTAGTTACGTCCGTTGCACAAATTCGCCAGGCGTAAGGGTGCGAAGTTACACTAGCGAAGTAACGCCAGTGTCCGTTAGTGAATTTGCGAAGTAACGAAAATACCCAACGCTAGCGAATTGACGCTAGCCTTAGGCGCTTCGGCGCATAGTGAATTTGCCCCTTTGGGAGATGACCTTATGGATATCGGGTTTCCTTAAAAGAGATCCCAATTTTTCTAATGTATCAATCTGTTGTTGCTCTAAGCCTTGGGACTTGGGGATACGTTTCCTCATCTTTAGTTAAAATTCAAGTATCAAGGTTGTTTTATCATACCTATGTTGTTTTTCCCACAGATGAACTCATGGAACACTATTTGAAGTGTTTTGGGGAACACTATTTGAAAGTGTTTTGGGGGAACATTTTCAAAAAGATAAAGTATTTTGAAAGTATACTCATTTTCATTGCCAATATCCTACCAAACCAAGACTGCTCTCCTCTAACAGGATTTGCAGACAGTGTGAATCACAGAGGCAGAGGTCACACCATCATGATAGTAAAACAGCTAATGAACCAACCAAAACCACTTCTAGAACTTTGCTATATATCTCTTTGTATTCCATCAGAGTATTGCATTGTAGAACATGTAGCAAAAATGCAGTGCAACTTTAAACATGTATCCTACATAAAATGGTCAATCTCGTTGGGCAATCCAAAGTAAAACAGGGGCTGCTTATCTATATTGGGCTGACTGTATAATGGTGCAATCTGACATTCCATTTGGTGCAAGGAACATGAACTTTACACTAGCCATAAGTTGGTGTTAAATACAGATCAAGCTTGGTTAGGCACTCAGTGAATTAAAGCCCTGCTCTCTGAACCAGAAGACATCTTAACTCTTTTTAATACCACACGTACTAACACAAGAGTATTTTCTTCCACGTTCCTAAATAAAAATGTTTTCATATTACTAAACATGAATGTTTTATAAAATTGGATCACTTATACTTGCCATGGGATTTGCAAGACCATTAAAATATATTTTCCATCCCAATTACTACTGGAATGATGTATTTTTGACAGAAGTATAAGTCACACGAAACACACTTCAACCAGCAGGAAATTAAAGAATAATGTAACTATAGAATTACATATTTTTGATTTTGAATCCAATATTGCACATTATTTATAGGCACAATTTAAAAAAAGCATGTTTATTCTGGTAGCTGTATCACATTTTTAACAGCTAATTCTTCTACAGATCCATCAAATTCATGGAAGGGGTAATTCTACTTACGACTAACACTTAGGAGCCTATTTTTTAAACCTCAAATTTTTATGGTCGAGTTTTTAAACGGGAAAGCTAAAGTTTTTAGAGGGGAAATTTTTTTTTTAGAGATCTATTATACCACCAAAGCTGCTAAAAATCCAAATCCGAAAAAACTCCATCTAAAACCTGTCGAAGTTATGTAGAAGTCAATGGTAGATGTTTCTGAAGATGTTTCTATGGTGTGGCCCTCCTGCTATCATCAACAACTCCCTTCAACCTTAGATTAAATTAATTGTGATTTAACAGCAACAGCTAGAGGACCACCTCCTAATGTACTATTGTTACTAGCCGTCAAAGAACTCATCAGCTTTAAATAGAAATATTTGAATCTCTTTGGCAGATGGAGGGCCACTTGCTCATATTTTAGGGGCTGCATTCAGAGTCAACCACCTTCACCTCTCTTTCTATGGCTCTGTAGAGGACCAGATCTTGAGAGCTTTTGATATCTTTAATACTTGATACAGTGGCACTAATATGAGTGCTATCCACCACCAGGCCTCCATCTATCACTAACTTATAATTTTTGTGACAGAGAAAGGTTGCGTTTAACAATAGATTGGGAGCTGCAGGATGGATGATAAATAACTGGGGGTTTTTCACCTTCCAACACTTTTTAAAGTTCTATTGCTTTTAAATTGTTCACCAGAAATGAAGACTTTTTTTATTTACTTTCTATTTCCTATTTGTGATCATTTTTCTAATATTGAAGTTTAAAGTTACATTTTTTTACCTTCTTATGCCTTTCTGAAGCAGCTCTGGAAGAGGACGGGGTCTCCAACTATGTAAACTGGTTTAAATTGACACAATAGTTGATACATTACTTATCTCTGACCCTGCTGAGCCAAATCCTTTAGTTTCATTAAAGGCAGCTGTTAAAAATGGTACAATAGTTGATAATATTTCACAGATGCTGCTGAGAAATGTATCAACTAATGTAGCAAATTGTTCAGAATCGGCACCTGGATTACAGAGCCGCCAGACTGAAACTCCAGAGACAGGAACATTACATTTTAAACTTCAACTTTGAAAAAAACGATAGGAAATAAAACATGGAGAGCAATTTTAAAAAGTCTTTATTTCTGTTGAATAATCTGAAAAAAACTGAAGTGTAAAACGTTTTTGGAAGGTGAACAACCCCTTTAAGGTTCACATTGACTTTATCCATGGCCCTGCAACCAATAGTAGAGTAGGCTCGACCAAACTCCCATGCCCAATTTTGCCTTATTTGTTAATAAAATAACTAGAATAAATCAGGAAAAAACTGATAAAATTGAGCGAAAACCCAAATTGCTAAATTTTTTGAGTTTTTGCCCGAAAACCCAGAATTTCTTGGATTATCGAGCTTCAAATTCTGATAGGAACATCTCCCTTTGACTTATACATGACCTTGACAGGTCTGAGGTGATGGACTTTTCGGTTTCAGGCTTTTTGAATTATCGGGGTATAATAAATCTCGAAATATCTGAGGTTTTTTTTCACCAAAAAATTAAAGTTTTTGCCCCAAAAAGCCGACATGATAAATTTGAGGTTTAATAAATAACCCCCAAAATGCAAGCAAGACCTTTCTTTCCTATTTTTATCCAGTATACAGTGTTTATTAAATTATTATAAGCCGCTGTAAGCCATTATTATAAGCCAGTTTGTTATAAATTATTGCAAGGCACTGCTTAATATGCTGTCACTATATATAAGTAAGTAAGTGATGATGATGATGATGATGATGATAATAAAGATGACTATCTTCCTACATATACTGATAAAATAGCAAATAGGCTAAAATGGTAGATTTTACGTTTTTCAAGGAACCATAAGTGTAAAATCCAGAATTTTTTTTAAATCAGGGGCATGTAGTATGCATTTTATATTGGCGGTGTAAAATGAGGGGAAACTTAAAATCAGGGAATGTCAGATTGAGGTTTCATTGTATAGGGTTCTTTCTTGCTTGCATAGACAGCAGACTTGCACCTAAAGACTCAAATGAAGTACAATAAATTACAAGGGCCAGAAATGATGCAGTCCCAAACATTTCTAAAAATGTCATATGCTGACCACTAATTGTGGGCAATAAACATGGTGAATACCCTCTTTGGACTTTGCACCCTTTATTTGTAAATAACTGCATTATGTGGCTTTCTCCTTTATAGTGAACTAAAAACTCCACAAATGGGACATACTGGGAGCTGTAGTTCAGCAGCTGCTTGCAGAGATACATATGGAAAATCCTTGACTCAACAACTAAGAACCCTTGTATTTTGTTTAACTTTAATTAAAATTATAGTCTCCCTTGATTCAGCTTGGCAAATACTAGGAGTAAGTTAGTGGAAGGGCGGTCAATACAGTTCACTTGTAATAAGTCTGTCTGATGTGGAAGTAGTTGTTTATGGCATTGGTGTTGGCAGCTAAAGCAAGACTTCTGGGAATCAAGTGGAATGCATCTGACAGAACGCTTAACCCAAGCTGTGTAATTATAATTACAAAGATAATATACTGAGCACCTCTCTTGGATTATCATCTATTACATTTTATTTGCATTTATCGCCTTAAAGTCCAATACTTTTTTTTTTTCCTCCAAATTTCTGTCTGAAACTTTATCCTGCATCTCTTAAGCCGAAGCTCCTTATTAAATCTAGCCAGATACAATATAGGTAGGTAATTTGTATTATCATGCCCTAAAAGGTTCTCTGTCAGATTGTTTTAAAGTCATTAAAATTCATCCAAAAAGTCATCTCGTTTTAAATAACTCTAGAGACCAAATATGGAGATTATAAAAACCAAGATTTATACATGCAGGAAAGATTGCCTTTGCATGAATTGACTCTTAAAATGTTAATATATGCATAAGAAAATTGTGTTCTTTAATCTCTGCAGAAACACTTATCACAGAGAACTTCTTAATTCCTTTTCCTGTACTTGGTTTATTAGCTTATGGAATTATGCTAATAGTTTTCATGCTAATGGTTTGTGGGCTCAAATGACCTTATTTTAATAATGAACTAATTTATGCAATGTATGCAATCAGCATCTGTGAATCTCACTTAAAGGAACATATTGGTGAATGCCAATTTTAAAATGAAACCCAGCAGGGTGCAATATATATATGTTCTGCGCAGAGAACTGGGACGCTGAGAGCAGTTCAGCACATAGCAGCTGTTGGGTTTTTAGCAACGTTGTTCAGCTGGGAATAGAACGCAGACGACGAGTGATGAATTTACAAATCTTTACATGTTAACTTAGACATTTAAATCTGCTGACTTCTGCGAATAAAATTTTTTTTTTTTTTAAAAAAAAGTTTCTGAACTGATTAAAACGTGTCAATGAAATGTGCATCAGAGCAAGATGGTATAATGGCTGGAAAACGAGCAAAAACCTCCCTAGGCAAGGATGTGATTAATGTGATCAGGAGTCACAGTTTTCCTCTTCAAAGAGTAAAAATCACAGCTTCAAAAATCTGAAGTTACGTGCATGCTTCCTATTCTCCATCAATGTCTGTTTGACAGGTTCCTAAATGTAGCAATAAAAAATTGTGCTAGATTTCTACATAAAACTGGCCATAGACACAAAGATCTGATCATATGAATCAAGGATTCGTACGATTTTCGGACCGTGTGTGGAGAGTCCCGACATTTTTCGTCCGGCAGAGATCGGTCGTTTGGTTGATCGGACAGGTTAAAAGATTTCCGTCGGCTGCGGGTAATATCTCTGCGTGTATTGCCGATCGTACAATTTTCAGAGGGAGACTGTCACCAGCTTTGGTCAGATAACTTTCGTACGATTGCTGTCAGGGGCAGAACATCGGCTGATCTACTTCTGAATGGTAAGACTTTGATCTTTATGGATAGCGGCAGGTCGGGAGATGGGAAAGTCCGATCGTACGATGATTCGTACAATCGAATCTTTGCGTCTATGGCCAGCTTTATACAGGACCTCTAGAATAAATGAAGTAGGGGTCTCCAATTTAGTGGAATAATAACTCACCACATTTGGGAAGTGGCCCAGGTGCACAGCCCTGAACCCTCAGCATAGGGAGCGGACAACCGAAATTCCTTTAAAGCAGGCTCTGAAACAGGCAGACTTCCACCAGGCAAAGGTTTTCAAGGTGAAAAGTAATTTATTGTATCCATAGCCTTACACGTTTCATGTTAACAAACACTTAATCATAGGCTATGATTAAACTCTAATTTTCGTGGAAAACATAACTCGATCCCCTACATGTCATCCAGTTGGGTATGACAAGCTAATGTGTCTTTTTTCACATAATACGATTAATAAATCCACCAGGGGGTGTCAAGCAGAGAAGTCTCATTTAGTTTGTAAAATTACAGAGATAGGTAAGAGATGGAACCTGGAGTTTCCTAATGGGCATTTGGATATTTTACACAGTAAGGACACCAAACACAGAAGCCCCTGAGATAATACAGTGGCAGGTCAGACTTCCTTCACAAGGACACCTATAGTACATTTAGGGGGTTATTTACTAAGACTCACGTTTTTCCCATAATTTCAATAAAACAAAATCGACCAAACTCCCATGCATGATTTCACTTTATTTATTAATAAAATAACTCGAAACAAATTTTTTTGATTATCATACGAAAACCACAATATCTTCAAACTGGAAAAAGGGACATCTGACATTGGAGTATTTTCGGATTTCAACTTTTAGCAGCTTCGGGGTAATAAATCTCAAAAAATAGTTTTTTTCCCACAAAAAATTCAAGTTTTCCAATTTAAAAGCCAGATAAGAAAAATTTGAGCTTCAATAAATAACCCCCTAGGTATATATTTTTAGGAAACCTGAGTATCATGGCCATGTTTCGGGTGAAGACCCTTTCAGGGTTTTGCTTTTGACTTGAAAAGAGTCAGAACCAAATAAGAACCTTAGAACATACTATACAGGAGTAGTTTTGCATAGTATGCTCTAACTGCAATCTAAGTTACCTATCCTATGGTGCCAAGTAACCAGTAATTTTTTCTGGTCCTTCCTTCACTGATGCAACCACACACATGTGGCATAAGTAATACTTTTTAAATGTAGTTTTGCACCAAGGTGAAAGTGTGGTACAGGTATGAGACCAATTATCCTGAATGCTCAGGACCTGGGGGTTTTCAGATAAGAGATCTTTCCATAATTTGGATCTCCATACCTTAAATCCAGGAGTGATCCTGGCCTCTCTGCTGCCTGAAGTGGCTTGCTGCTGCCGCCCCCCTCCCCTGTGCACTCATCTTTTTGTGCCAAAGGGGGTATGGGGGGTCTACGATGCCACAAGGGGGTACAGGATGCTAGTACAGAGAGCGCAATTGCACTCCAGCTAAAACCTGTTGAATTCATGTACATGTCAATGGCAGAGGTTCCCTGAAGATGTTTTTTTGGCCTTCACAATTTTCAGGTGTTTTGGGGTGTTTGATGCTGGTTTTTGCTTGTGACTCAATAATTTTGAGTTTTTTAAGCCTATAAACTTAAAATATTCAAGTTTTTTTTATCAGATTTTTTCGAGTATAATTATTAGTAAATAAATAAAGCCAAATTCATGGATGGCCATTAGGTTGGGTTTGTTTCTGATAAAATATGAGAACAAAATGAGTTTTAGTAAATAACCCCCTAAGGTTTTTCAGTCTAAGATAGATAAATGCCCTAAATTAGTATCACTATTGTGTCCTGTGATCTTCCAATAACATAATTTTGTCTGTCGGGATGGCCATCGCCTGGTCCTGGTCTTTAACCTTACCTCAAAGGCCATACATATAAAACCCACATCAAGAATGGTTAATATGCAAATGATTAAGAGGATTATTTACTAAAATCCATTTTACCTAATTTTTTAATAAAAAAAAGCTTGACCAAACTCCCATCCAGATTTTACCTTATTTATCATTAAAATAACTGCAAAAAAGTCAGATGGGGAAAAAAACTCCATAAAATCAAGGGAAAACTCAAATTGTACGAATTTTCCAAATTTTCTTTAATCGCCCGAAAACTCCAAATTTTTTGGATTATAGGGCTAAACCCAGCACAGACTACAATATTTTCAAATTGGGATAGGGGCGTCTGCCATTGACTTATTCATGACCTCGACAGGTTTGAGATGCCGGGTTTTCAGATTCTGGCTTTTTGCAAACATAGGGGTGTAATGAATCTCGAAAAAATGTAAAGGTTTTTTTTCCCACAAAAATTTTTTGCCCCAAAAAGCCAGACTAGAAAATAACCCCCATAATGTTTTCAATAATTGCACATATATCAGTGTACTGTAGATCAATAAATGAATTTAATAGTAGTTAGGTAGAATGTGTATTAAACATGTGCTTGTTATATAGGGCTGAGATTTTAATCCTGTGCACTAGGCTGTTCCTTCTGTATGTTCTCTCTGTTGCTGCCAAGTCACCCATATCACCTCAAATTTACATCTTTCCCAGTTTGTTCTCCAATGCTTTCAACTGTACATTGTAAACAGCAACGATTTACTTATATGTCATAACATTTATACATTTTACTACTCACTTAAGCAAAGCTGTTTTTTGTGGGGAACTTTAGAAATAAGATAACCATGATAATAAAATAAAACTATGGCATTTTAATGAAAGATTCAGTTTCCACTTTTATTGACCGGATGAACAGATTAAAGGGCTAAAGCAACAGTTTTTTGAAGCCAAAATAGGGGGGAAAAGTATTGCAAAATGTTTAAAATACAAATACATTAGTTTTAGATAAGATGAAAGAATGATGGGATTTATTTTATTTGGCAAGAAAGCATTACTTTTATAAAGCTTACCCAAAAGACAGTGTCAGTTTGTCTAGAGAACATGTTGACACTGCACTGTTTCAAAGATTAACATGATTTGTTTGCTTTCAATTTAAACTATGTAGTCATTTCTCTGTTTAAATACACCAGCATAGCACATTTATAAGTTATGATATGGGAGGATGAGAGCTATTTACTATGGCAATTTGCTTAAGTAAAAGATAAGAAAGCTCTGTTGCCTTCCGCCAGTGCAGGATTTACCTTGAGCAGCCAACCATTTCTTAAGAGTAACCTCTATTTCTTGGATAAACACAAACGTTAATAAAAATAAAATAGAAGGAGAGAATTAAAGTTAAAAGGAGGGTAAGGGAAGGGAGATGGCATAACATGCACATAATGCATAGGCAGGCAGATATTAAAAGAACACTAACCCTCTTTAATGTTTTCCATTTGTGAAGTTTTTTGAGTGAGTGAATAACTGCAATTTTAATATATTTCAGCTAAAAGGCAAGTAAATAATATATTGTACATTATTTTATTTATTTTAGTTTTTTTAACTTTATGTTTTATTGGTTTATTTTCCAGTTTACAAAAACAAAACCCCCCAAAACTCTTTTCAGAAGAGAGTAGAAATAGATAAAGAAGACGGAGAGAAAAGAAGGAAGGGAGGATTTTTACATCATTTTAAGCACTAGCTTTTATTGTGGAATTAAATACCGTGGCCAAGATTCTATGCCTAACAACGAACAACTGTGTTTATGCATACAGAAAGGTTTTATGTACCAAACGGTGACCAAAACCAGAGATAATTCCTATGCTCTTCTGTTTTTATTTATATTTTTTGAAACATATTGCCCTAACATAGCTTCTTATGTTTGAAAAATGTAATTGTGGGAAAAAAACAATGATGAAAAGATGCAGTTGATGCCAAAAGACAATGTACACAATACCCTTCCTTGATTCTTAATAAATCAACCCCTTAGTGTGCGAAAAGGATTGGATCCACTTACAGTCAAATTATCATAGTGCTCATGTAGAAACTATGTTATTGTTTAAAACATAATTTTCTGTGGGTGTGCACTGCTGATAAATTATATAATTACAGTACTTTCTCATGGCACATGCGCATACTCCTTTATAAACTCCCACAAATATATCTCCGTAAACTCATTATCACTCATGAAGACTGACTGGGCACTAACTCATATTCCCTAATCTCACACACATGCAAAATTCAAACTCAACAGGGTTAATGTCCGCAGACACAGTGGGCAACCTGCGCTTTTTAACCACTTTTATTGAGCAATGTTGCAGCTATTGACACATAGTGCTGTGCAAGCCCTGTAGCTGTCGTCACATCATGACCAGGAGTAACTCCAGGGTTCCCTCAGCACGATGCATTGATAGATGCAGATGTCATTTGCACAGCAAACACTGAAATTGGCATATTAGGCACAACTATGAGCAAATTGCAACAAATGTCACACGCAGTTGCATCCATTTTGGTGAATGATGAAATGTTATGGGAACCAGTGCATAGTGGGAAAAACATTGCAATTATGTCCTAAATTGGACTTTGCTCATTGCATCAGGGTGAAGTGGATGTGCCCAAAAAAATCCCTCACTGCTTTAAAATGCTTTGCAATTTTTAAATACCTTTACAGAGATTTACTGAAACCTGTCCCTTGCCAGATAAGCAGATCTTTCCCCAATATGCCAACTTTCAGGTGGGTGATATTGGTCTGATCCATTCATTTAGCTCTAAAGATTGGATCATTTAACATAGATACGAGCCACCAGCGCAAGGACCACATCGATGAGCCGGTGCAATCATTGCATCTTATTGAAATTTTTAAACCTATCCAAAAGATTATGCCCCAATTTTCACCCAGATATAGCTAGGGTAGTCCCCCATACATGAGCAGATAAATTGCCAACTTGGACCGAAATAGCCGAATTAGCAGCTAAAGTCTTCCCATGTATGGCCACCTTTAGATGACACTTTGCATGAACTGCCCCCAAAAGCCCTACAGATACAAGGATAGGATATCTTTTTAACAAAGATATTATGTTTAGAAGACATGCTGCATTTTTAAACACCATGGACACTATGCAAACATTACATTTAAATCATTTTGGGATTTTTTAACACAATGGCAGTGTTAGATTATTTCTCTTTAAATATGTTCTAGATAACCAAGGATTTGAACTGGTTGGGTTTTGCAAGAGATCTTTTGAAGAGATCTTAACCAAACTCTATCTGATACACATAGGGGGTTATTTGCTAAAACTCAAATGTATCTCATATTTTTATTACACCAAGCTCAACCAAACTCCCATCCTCGATTTTATCTTATTTATCAATAAAATAACTAGAAAAAATTGGGTCACGAAAAAACTCGATGAAATTTAGCTAAAACCAGAATCATACAAATTTTTCAGGATTTGCCGCTGAATGGCTTGATTTTTTTCAGGTTATTGCCCAAAAACCCTGATTTTTTCAGAATCAGGCAAAATCCAGTGCAGTAATAAATCCCAGTGCAGTGCTAAAAAAAATTGTAAAAGGGACATCTCCCATTGACTTATACATAAGCTAGACAGGTTTGAGATGGTGGATTTTGACTTTTTGCAGCTTCGGAGTATAACAAATCTTGAAAAATTGTAGTTTTTGCCCTAAAAACCCTGAAAACCTTGTCCAGAAAAAATCACAGTTTAGTAAATAACCCCCATAATGTAACATGGCAATGAACTCGTAACAGCTTCAGAACTTTGAATCAACACAAATAACATAATAATATCATAGAAAACCGGGCCAAAAACTTCATGAGGTGTCAAGCCTTTCTGGATTTTGGTAGGCCTTTCCTGAATTGCATCATGCAATGCATTGGTTTTTATAACAGTTCCTAAAATCATTTTTCAAAATGCAAAAACAGCATTATTTTTTCAATGTGAAAATATAATGATGGTCATTCACTAGTCATTGGAATTTCTATTTTTGATCATTTCCCAACTATTTTCCAAATATTCCAGTGCTTCTTTCCCTGAAAAAAATGTCTGCATCAAAGCTTTTACAACACAAAACAGTTTTTTTCAGTTAATTCAGAATTAAGCCATCTGCAAATTTGCCTTAAGAAAAATGCCCATTAACTTTAATGCATTTGGACAAAAAAGACACGCTGTGGCATACAGGTATATAAAAATAAATAGTAGCTCTGTGTTAGGTATGGGAGAACATGTATTATAGTATGGGAGTGAATACTAAAACCTGTTCTTACCCCAGAACAAGTGCAGATGGGGTATTTAGCCTGTGGAGTTATGCATTGTGCCTGCTGAGCATCAAAACCCTTGCTTGAAGAAGACTTAGTGGATATGTTTAACAGTGGCATTTTCTATTTTTTTAAATTTAATTAAAGGGGTAGCTCGACTCTCAATTAACTTTCAGTATGATGTTGATGTTCTGCAATACTTTGCAATTTGGTCTTTATTTTTTGTGTTTCTTACATTATTGTTTTGTTTAGCAGCTCTTCAGTTTGGTATTTCAGCAGCTATCTGGTTGCTAGGGTCTTATTTACCCTAGCAACCAGGCAGTGTATTAAATTTGGGTCATGCCTTAAGTCTACTAGAAAATCATATAAATATTAAATAACCCCAATAGTCTGGTTTTGCTTCTAATAAGGATTAATTATATCTTAGTTGGGATCAAGTACAAGCGACTGTTTTATTATTACACAGAAAAAGGAAATCATTTTTAAAAATTTGGGTTTGGATAAAATGGAGTCTATGGGAGACAGCCATTCCGTAATTCGGAGCTTTCTGGATATCGGGTTTCCGGATAAGGGATCCTATACCTGTACCTAAATTAGCCCTATAATTTTTACACCTCTGCTATTATTTTATTATAAAAGCAGCTTTTTAATTTAGAGCAAAACTTTTATGGTGATGCAACTTTTTCGATGAATCAATTAAATTGAATAGAAATATTATTCCCAGATCCAGCATAGTAAATTTTCTCCATGCAATTTTATTTCACCTCCAACTTCAAAAACAAATCTAAAGTAGATAACACACTCAAGGTCTAGCTCCACTTTAATTATTTTCAGATACTTTTTTCCTTTGGATAGCATCCATGTCTCTACGCTAATGTAATAAGTTTTTTCTGTATAAACAGCCTTGGCAGCTTAATACTTATTTAGTTTTTTTTTTTTTTCATTCTTGAAGTAGAGAATTGCATTACTTCTTCTAAGAGACCTTCTGAGGGATAAGATGTGTCTTTATGTGAACTCAGAGGGAGTTATATATGTATATATTGTATATATGTTAGTAGTGATGGGCGAATTTATTCACCAGGCGCGAATTCGCGGCGAATTTGCGCGATTCGCCGCCAGCGAATAAATTTGCGAAACGTCAGCGAAAATTCGCTGCAAAAATTCGCCAAAAACGGGCGCCGGCGTCAAAAAAACAGGTGCCGGCATAAAAAACGAGACGCCGGCATAAAAAACGAGACGCAAATTCGCCCATCACTATATGTTAGTGTATAATGTACAACCTACTGCAATTTTATAAACATATTAGAAGTCACTGAGGATTTAGGTAGGGGGTACATTATTCATGATAATCGAGGTGTCTGGTGGGAACCTGCAACCTCAAATGTCAGTCATTGCATCACCTGTTTCAGCTCTTCACATTTACACTGCGCATAACAGTTGAAGAAGTGGGCTTCATGGGTGAGAGTAGTATCGGAGACCCTTGCTTATGGGTGCCATGGGGGGGGCATAGTTTGTCCCCTGTCAAAACTATGCACTGAAGATCTCAAGGAAAACTGAAACGTTGGAATAACAAATATATTTTACTTCTTTTCACCATACTTTAAAGCCCTGTAAGTTCCTTGCTTCCTTGCTATAGTATATATACAGTACATTTACATACTGTGATCGCACAATAGGTCATGAGCTCCAGAATTGAGAGCAAGAACCTGCTTCCCCCCATGAATACAGTGCTGCCTGCATTTGACATTGCTGTATTCATGTAGGCATACCCCTACCTCCCTGTCCCCATCACCTAACCTGGCAGGCAGTAAGGACTTGCTGCTATGTGCCTTTTGCCACTGCCCTATGCAATTTGCGTTGGTTTAGTGCAGAGCACAGCATAACCTCAAACACAAGGGCTTCTTGAATGAGCTCTAAGGGCATCATTTTGTTCTTCTAAGTACTTTAGCATTTGCATCCGGGTCATGGTAAATGACTCATTGTGTTACTTGGAATATCGTTAAACAATTCAGCTAGCCCCAAAAAGATGCCTTCAAATGCAAGTAGGGTGGCAGCCTATTTATTACATAAGAGCATGGAGATACTGTAAGTATACATAGTGACACAGTAAGCTCTTCATTTCCCCATCAGATTTACTGTAATAGGCAGTCCAATGGAAGCTCTGTGGTTCTTCACTCACTCCTCTGTCATTATGTGTAGAGAGTCCATAGCCTAAGACACACTTAGGGGCAGATTTATCAAGGGTCGACTTTCGAAGTACAAAAAAACGTCGAAATTCGACCATCAAATTAAACAACTCAGAATTCGAATATTGAATTCGAAGTTTTTTCAGCAAATTTGGCAATCCTGTGGTCGAATAAAAAACGTTCGATGAAATCCTTCTAATCTAACGATTCAAAGTATTTCATCAATCGATCGAACGATTTTTATTCGATGTGTAAAGACTGGTTGTAGAAGGTCCCCATAGGCTAACATAGCACTTTGGCAAGTTTAACTTGGCAAAGTATTGAAGTCGCAGTTTTTTTAAAGACACAGTGCTTTGATTATCGAATGGTCGAATATTTGAATGATTTTTAGTTTTACTTGAATCGAAGTCTAAGTAAATTCAAAGTCGTAGTATCCTATTAGATGGTTGAAGTATCCAAAAAATTACTTCGAATTTTTTTACTTTGAAAATTCCCTCGAATTCACTTCGACCCATAGTAAATCTGCCCCATAGAGATGTTTTTTGTTTTCCCAGTAATACTTATTTGTTGGTTACTATCAGTATGCTGTTGCTGTGTCTTATTCTGTTCTATTAAAAACATGTCATGTTTTAATCTTGGGCCAGAAGCAATAAAGTACCTTGTATGACCTCAGCCATAAGCAAGAAAGAACTGCTGCTTTTAGAGAGATGAAAACAGGTCCATAGCAGTAGCAGGAAATCTATTCCCTTGTTCAAACACAATACTGATTAAACCTTTACGTTAATCTCTTCTATATCTAACTATATTCTATATAATGAAACAATACTTAAGATCATGTTCATGATCTTTGGAAAAAGCCAAGGTTTCAGTCTACAACTATTCTTCATATAAAACCTTATTGCGCAATTACTATACAGTAACTCAGCATACAATATGTACATTCCTTATATATGCACTCTGCAAACAAATCCAATCTTGCCTAGCATACAGCAAGGCAAAATAATTTTTTTTCTTACTTAATCTGGAAATAAAGGCTCAAGATTCATTTCTGGGAGATCAAACAAGGACTTGTTTCAAGGTTCCAAGGTACTTCAAGTAAAATGTATACTTATGTGTAAGTTTATAGACAAGTCCGGGCAATGACTGTAGACTACACATCTCTCAAGAAAAATTCAGCAAAACTACATAGACTGTTTATATGTATAGACATACACAAATATATATACAGTTATAGAATCTGTTATCCAGAAAGCTCTGATTTATGGGAAGGCCATCTCCCATAGACTCAATTTTAACCAAATATCTAAAATTTCTAAAAATCAATTTCTTTTTCTCTGTTATATTAAAAAGTACCTTATACTTCCGACCCAAGATATAATGAATCCTTATTGGGGGAATAAACATTCTATTAGGTTTATTCATGGGGTTATTTATTACTTTTGTCTGGCTTTTTGGGGCAAAACTCAAATTTTTGGAGAGTTAATAAAACCCGAATCCGAAAAACCGCCATCTCAGAACCGCCGAAGTTGTGTATCAATGGCAGTTAATGGCAGAGGTCCCTATCCTATTTTGTAGTTTCTGTGGTCTGCACTGGATTTAGCCGAAAATCCGACCATTTCGGACTATTCGGACTAAAATCCAAAAAATTCTGTCTTTTTGAGAGAAAGCCTGAAAAATTGAGCGATTCGGGAAAAAACTCATGTGATTTCAGGTTTTCTCTTGATTTTGAGTTTTTACCCAAACTGGTTAAATCAAGCTTTTTAAATAATAAATAAGGTAAATCGGATATTAGAGTTTGTTATGTACCCCCAAAATGTTGGATTTTCAGGCTAAACTCAGCATAGACCATGAATATTCAAATTGAGATAGGTGCCTCTGTCATTGATTTATACATGACCTCGACAGGTCTAAATTGGCGGATTTTTGGATTCAGACTTTTTGCAGCATCGGGGTATAATAAATTTCGAAAAATTTGATTTTTTTTTTTTTTTTTTTGGAGATTTTAACATTTGGATTTTAATAAATAATCCCTCAAGTGTTGTAAACACCTAGACCCCCAATGTACAGCAAACATAGTTCTGAAAAACACCCAGGTCTAATGACTGACGTCTTGTGTAGAAGCCTTACATGCAAATGAAACAATATGAAATGTTTTATATGAAATGCATATATTATATTTTCTATCATTTTAGTGATGACTATAGAATCAACCCCATTGGGTATTGTATGCAATTTGCAGGCAGCTATCCAGTTAAAGGCCAGGCGCCTTTCCCACAAATATGTTCAAATAATACATTTTCTGGGATTTTTGCAGGTAAATTGTTTGTTAATTAAGAGAACATGGTGCTCTCCAGCTTCTATATTTCACATGTCTAAAAGGCATGATTATCAGGAATATATGGTATTGTGAGTATAACCTTAAAAATAACAATAACAGAGTGTAATAACAGATCTTTACTAATGTATTCCTGTAAGAAAATGTAAATATGTCAGTGTAATTGGTTGGTTTATAAAACCATGGGACATTTCCAGGGGCAATGATCTCCTGAGACTAATATTCTAATACATGCCTACATATGGCAATTAGGAATATCTGGCTGCTATGTGATGTTATGTGATGAAAACTACTATGCATAATTTATCACTTTTTCTGATTTCCGTGAATCTAAAGCGCGGCGTGTTAATCAACTAACCTATTCTTTTGACTTGGTTGTTAAGGCATGCTTTTATTACAAGACAGCCCTTTGAAATGCTATAGTGTGTATAAAAAGAATATAGGTATTAATGAGTACATTTATGAATACTGTTTGGAGAAATATGCATAGCCATTTCTTTCCAACAGAAATATCTTGTGATTTCCTGTAGTAATATGAGCTGTTTTCAGGGGGTTGTAATACCACTAATACATCAATGTATTCTCTTCATATTGACCAACATTAGAAATGTACCTAAATTTAAACACATTGGACCTATTTCAAATAATTGGGTCCAATGACATACAATATTTGCATAAATCTTTAGGTCTGTGCTGTACTCCCCTTCTGTTACGCACAGGAGTGCAGTTGTAGTGTAGTCCCTACTATTATTTTTTCTCCCCAGGCATTTATGTAATTGTTTCTATAGCTAAATCCTGTAGACCAATAAAGCATATGTATATCACATCCAGTATAATTATCTCCAACTATTATGTAATTGATCTTGTTAGTAGATATATTAATCACATAGGCATTATGCAATCACAAAAGTAGTCATTTTCTGTTTTGTGCATATCCCTGAAGCTCTAAAGGACTTTTTTTCTGAAATTGCTCCACCTGATGCCTGAAATGTACAACATTGTCTACTAGATAACTTTTCGGAGAAATAGCTAAACATGTTAAATGTAACACTGTCTTGGATTTCATAATCACAATTAGATGGTACGTCCAGACCTACCTTTCAGCAATGGACAACCGAGTACATAAAAAGAAAATGAGATCTTGGCATCCCTCCTGTCTTGTTTTTACCAGCATATTTTAAAATGACCCACTACCATTATCCGTAGGCACTCAAAGGATGGTGTCATCACATATGTAAAGCTTTCTATTTCTGTTTTTTGTGCCACTTTTAAATTTGATAACCATAGCATACCCCAACAGTGGTTTGATCATAACCTGTGTGTCTGGGGCACTTCAATAAACCTGGGAATGCCCCACTTTTGAACTACAGATATTGGCACCTATTCTTTTTTCGGCATACGTATAACTGGTGTGGGAAGAGGCCAGTACCAATACCTTTTCCCCCAATTTACTAAATATTGGCATAGCATACCCCATGCACACACTTGATGAAGACTATGTTGAAATCAGACATAAATCTACGTTTTTGTTCAGTTATTGATGGTTGTTAACGGATTTATTTCACCTCTTTCTTCTATTTTACCTTCCTTTTCTTCCACATCTGCTTTTCCTCCCTTTTGAAAGGGATCATTGGGAATAATAGTTTATTTTTTCATTTTGATGTCCACATGTATTCTAAAAATGTCAATAAAACTACAGAAAGGAATCAGACATGAAACATTGCACAAGAGACACTTCAATAAAAGCAAAGAGATCAACATGGATTAGATATGCTTAGTAGTGTAAATGTAATGCCTGTGTTTGTATTTAAGGTCAGACCATGTATACTTTGGCTTCTACTCGTTCCTTCATTCATTTTCTTTTAAGTGCTTGATGTAAAGCCAGGTGTGGCTCCACAAAATATTCAAGAATATTCTATATAGTGGCTTACTTTCATCATACAACTTAGTCTTTTAAAGAAAACATCTTAGTCATCATCATAAATGTTAAAATATTCAGCAGACCAAGTAGCATATGGCATTACTTGCAGTGTGACAACACTAAATTCTCTTACCTGCATTTCATATAATAATGGACTTGGCATTTACCAGATTGCCTCTGTGCTTAGTTCTTTCAGTGATTTTGCTCATTATGAGCTTGTTAAAGTAAAGCACCTGACGGAGTAATAGAAATGAGCAGAGAAGCCTCAGAAGACACTGGCTGCATCAGTAATTTAACCTTCTGGAATTAACACCTGCCTTAATAATGTGTTACTTCCATGTTTCTCTTCATTTGACTTGCACCTAGTGAATCACACATTAAACCTGCACAGTTTTCCAGCATAGCTGGTAGTTTATGCATTATTCTAGGGAATAAAGCTGGATTGTAGGTAAAGTACAGTTCAGACATGTACCGTTCTCTCTGTCCCAAACAGATGTTTTTATTGATATAGTGGAAGCATTTTATAGCTCTGTAAAGCTTTACTGCAAAGTATTCAAATCAGTGACAGACAAGTGGATGCTGTTCATATATGATTAACCTACGGTTCTCTGTGGCCCTCTTATAGTCAACATCTAAAGGGCCAGCGTTTGCCCATGCCTGGTACACACCAACTATCAAAAAAGACAATCTAATAACAGGTGCAAGGTTTGCTGCAGTTCAAATAACATATTGCAACCAAGGACCAGGTAACGCATTAGCCTGCTATAAAAAAGCAACCATATGATTAGTTACAAGGTAAGTATAATCACACAGTTCGGTGAAAGAACGATGGATATTAAACATAACAGTAGGAGACAGTTTGAATTAAATGGCTCTGGTCCAGAAACACACAACTATTTCTGTTACGGTACATTCTTTCTTCACAGATGTGAGCTGCCAGCATTGAAAAACAATCACCTCGTTTAGGCATGGGAAGGAAATTGAAAAGCAACTGAAGGAAATTATGTATGTATGTGTATACACTGTATTTGTAACATGGAGGAGCACTCACCAAACAAAAGACAGCATGCCTGGGTGAGGGAAAAAGTGTACAAAGCAACAAAAAAGTATCACACTCAACAGGCTTGTTAGAAATGTACCTGGTGGTCCAGTGGGGGTGCAGTGGGGATGCTTGCTGCACCCAAGACAGGAACGCCCGCAGCATGTGTACAGCTCCGTTGACACATGTGCGTCTTCTGATTTTGGCGCAGGCACCACTTCAGGGTTTAGTGCGCCGATGCACGTGATGTCATTGCGCATTGGTGGGAAATTCAAAAATTTAAAGGGCTCGTCTCCGGTTGTTCATTGCCCAACGTAAAAAGGCATTTTCTAAGTTCCTGGGTGCTATCTTCTGTGTGTCAAGTGGTCATTGATACTGCCTGTCCTGGTTTTCTTCCTGTCTGCTGCCAGTCCTAATTATTGCCCGTTTTTTGACTGCGCTTCTGAATTCTCCCTGGTACTGCGATATTGATGTGTTTTGACCCAGCCTGTGACCCCTACTATTCCAACGTCTCCTATATTTGTACCGTATTGATTGTTTGTTGCCGGCCTGGCTTTTGATTACGTCCCTTGTTTCCTGTTCCATAACCCCAAGCTCGGTTCCCTTGCTTGCTCAGAACTCTCTTCTTGGTTCTCTAACAATACCGTATTGACTGTTTGTTACCGCCCCCGGCCTGGCTTTTGATTATGTTCCTTGTTTCCTGTTCCATAACTCCAAGCTCGGTTCCCTTGCTTGCTCAGAACTCTCTTCTTGGTTCTCCTACAATAAGACATGGTGGCATCTGGGTAGTGGATGGCTCCACCCGAAGCCAAAGGCGGCTGCTAAATGCAAAAGAGTGGGCCGAGACCGGAAACTTGGAGTTAGTTCTGAGTTCGGATACCCTGTTTTAAAAGGCTCAGTTAGAGTAGCTGATTTTAATAAACAAGCAAAAGAAATTCAACATTTCGGTCACATCATTGCAATCTTCCTCAGGGAAAAAAACATACAAGACTGTAAGCAGTGCAAACCCTTAAGAATCCCTTTAATTACCATAGAAAACAGAAGTGGGTGTATAAACTAAGGAAAACCAGCATTACAAAAAAAATTAAAAAATAAAATGAAAGCAAGCATTAACTGTAGATTTAACAAGCTGTGGAAAGTCATTTAGATCAAGCAGTTGTTGTGGGATTATTCATACCAAAATAGAATAGAACAAAGTAGCTAGTGCAGTTCCTTGGTGATGAACCAAAGAACCAAGTGAGGTATATAAGGTTATCTAGATACTGCATTGCATGATTGAAGATTGTTGCCCAGGCACTATGTCAAACATTGGCAAAAATAGTAAACAAGATAAGGCAGAAGGGTCTTATCTGGAATCTAAAACAGAGTGCAATCTCTAAAATTGCTAAACTATCAAAACGCCCAGAAGGAACTTTACCACCTGAACAGAAAAGCAACAGAGACGGGTAAGGATCTGAAATAAAAAGCCCCTTACCAAATGTTGCCAGAGACAGTAAAGGAAATTTTACAAAGGGGAAGGTTTGCCCTGCTTGCACTCTTGTTTGTTTTTTCCTTGAGGAAGATTACAATGATGTGATTGAAACATTGGAATTGCTTTTGTTTGTTTATTAAAATCAGTTACTTCAACTGAGCCTTTTGAGGGCAGTATGTTTTTGTTGCTTTAAACAAAAACAATATATATACACACAGGTTTTTAAAATTCTCTTTTGGGAGGTGTTTTGTAACTGTTGTGGGGTAAATGGAGTTTGACTGGTTGCTTTTCCTGGATACATCACACTACTCATTAGGAAACTGTAATTTTTATTACTAAACTACATTATTCATCATCTCAGCACCTCTAAAGCTCTCATTAGAACATGGGTATTCATCAACATCTGTGTTATTTCACAGTGAGCAGCGGTACAGTGTTGTCATTCAGCAACATCCAGAGTGTCATGGGTTGGTACCTTGCATGACTAGCTTGTTTTTTGTTATTTTAATATAGATAGAAGCTATTCTGATTTTTTTGTTGCCATGTGTATACTAACATGGCATCTGATAGAGGTACCTCTGCAAACCCTGAATTTTCTATGTTTTCATCCAGTAAGAACACAGGCATGCACCAAAGATTAGCTGTTTCTCTCATCAGTGAAGTGCAGCTGAAAAGGCCTTTCTGGGACAGGACAGTAAAAATTAATTTAAAAAAAGTGAATCCGGTATGTGGTTTCTTACCAAAACAAATAACAGCAATAATGTTATCTTTACCCTGCAACACATTTCATCTACCAGTACTTAGTGCACTATAGTAATGTGCTTGCCAGCAAGAAACTTGTGGGATGGGTGGGTTTATGCCAACTTCTACTAACTTCATTAAATTTCGTGGACCTTTCATGGGCTTCTTGCAGGTTCTGGCTGGACTTTACCATGTGCCCTCACCGTCTGCCACTATACTATGCCCTGCTTCCTCCTCCAGCCGTTTTTTCATAGATTTGTGCCTACATGCCCTGCCCCTTCTTTCCTCTATAAATACCAAGGCTTAGGGGTCATATCCAGGTAATACATGGGCAGGTTAGGGATGGGTAGTACCCTAGTACTGTCCCTGGAGAGGCTTAACAATAAAACAATAGACCCATACACTGCTTGAGTACCAAAAAGTCCTAAAAGATGCACATTTTTAATATAGTCATGAAGAAAATAAAAAGTCTAACCTTTGTCTTACAAAAAGGAGCTCAGTAACCTCTAGTTAAGCTACTGTGACCCACCCTGTGCTTCCACTCTCCCTGAAATACATCACTGCATCCCTGTTCCCCACAGTATGTTGCAGAACATTCAGTTTGGGCTATGGTACACTACAAAGGATTTCATTACTCCTGCAACTTTAAATAGTATACAATTTCAGTTGCTGGTGGGTGCAATAAAAGCACTGAAAAGATTCAATAAATGAATATTGGAAATGGAATGCAAATTTTATTTTGGGGTTCACTTGCCATTTAAAAATGTTAAGTTAAGTTAGGCATAGAAACGTAAGTGTGGAAAATCAATGAAAAAGGAGAAGAGAAGATACACTTAAACTTTTGCTTCAATGTCAGAGGTGCCAGGCTAGTCATCTTATCAAGCACAATCCTTAACACAGCATCTGATGATTTAAATACAGTAGAAATAGACGTTGGCTAACACTTTGAGACACTCTGAACAGTATGTCTTCACAGATACACTTAGCCCCAATCAAATATTCGTCACTAGATTGCCACAGAGAAAATCAGGCAGATAAATAACCCCATAGCCAATACGAACTCTGATAGACACTTACATGCACAGAATGTGACAGCAAGTGAAAGAAAGTCGCCGTGACACTTTAGATAATATAGTAAGCGCAGCAACAGCTGACAGATACGTGAAAGCTAACGCATACTGACATAACACAGTGACATTTCCGAAGCATGAGAAAAAGAATTTTTTAACTTTATTGAATCAATTAACTGAGTAATATATATATATATTTATATATATATTTGTTAAAGTAGCCGCACTCTCAGGACTTATGATGAAAAAATGTTTTTTATTAAAGGTGAAGAAACTGACGTTTCGGCTGGCGTTTCTTTCCTTGGTAGACTCAGGAACATATTTATTATGCTGTGTAAAAAACGGCGGGATAATACACAACACATCGTCAGGCTTCGCCATGTACACAATGGTGTAAACGTTTTACATGTTTTTTTTTTTAAAGTGCCTTCTGCCGGAAGCAATGTAAAATAACCGTGTCAAATCTGGCGTTCGCATGGCATAAAATTACACACACCATGCGATATTTTATACAGTTTTTTCCGTGAATTTTGTTTTACACAGCATATTAAATATGCCCCTTAAAGCAGCCACAGGTGACTACACATACCTACAGTGCATATATATATATATATATATATATATATATATATATATATATATATATATATATATATATATTATGCCATTCAAGGACATTTTATAAAGCCGATCTTACATCTACCTATGGTATTGTAGGAAAATAGCAAAATAATATGTTACTTTACTTACATAATCTATAAACCATATGAGCAGAGAGCTGAACTTGATAAACTAGCTTTTTGCTTCTCATGCGATTTCCTAGCTATTTAGTTACCTCCATTTATAGTCCATGGAAACCTAATAAATTCTAGAAGTTTGGCACAGTATTGTTTGTAATGTAATTTGGGTTGGAGATATTTTAGGGCAGATTTCCAAAAACACTCGAGACTTTGGATGCACTGTTTTTTAAGGGCATTTATAATATAAATTTATTCTTGGAGGAATGGTTTATCACCATGCAGAATCTACTCTCTGATATCAGATGAAACCATTAATCATAGTAATGGTGTACAGAACAACCAAACACAGACACAGATTGGGGGCCCTGTAATTGGGTATAAAGCTGCTGTGTATAAAACTTAGAGTGATTATATATTCCCCATCCATACATTATAAGGTTTTGAAAGTCATGAATGTTATCCATGACCACATTCAAACTCATGGTTGCCGCCTTACTAATGGTGACTAGCCAACCAGTCTTAGATCAAGTGCATGTACAGGGTGCTCTGAAGCAAAGGAATGAATGCCTGCCTTCCATAGGATTCCCTTAGCACAGGGATCCCCAGCCAGTAGCTCGCAAGCAACATGTTGCTCTCCAACCCCTTGGATGATGCTCTCAGTGTCCTCAAAGCAGGTGCTTTTTTTTTTTTGAATTCCAGGCTTGGAAGCAAGTTTTAATTGCATAAAAACTAAGTATAGTGCCAAGTAGAGCCTCTTGTAGGCTGTCAGTCCACATAGGGGCTACCACATAGCCAATCATAGCATTTATTTGGCACCCCAAGGGACTTTTTTATGCATTATTGCTCCCCAACTCTTTTTACATTTGAATGTGGCTCACGGGTAAAAAAGGTTGGGGACCTCTCCCTTAGCATGTTGCACACTAACTTTATTACTGACATCTCATATATTGGTGTGCCAGAAGTGAAACCATTTACATTCTCATTGGCCAGTGGCATATCTAGCAGTTGTGCAAGCACAGCCGGGGCACCTCCTTGAGGCCCGCTGGATCCACTATAAAACATATCATGGGTGGAACAGGAGGGGTGGGTCTGGAGGCCAATAGGAAGTGTGAGTGGGGAGGGGCAGCCCTGGTCATCTATAGTTACTCCACAATTGTTGCAAAGACAAAATAGTGCCGCAACGTAACCATAATGAAACCATGCAGATGTTAGTTTGTGCCTTCTTGGGTAAGTCGAGCACAAATTTTCTGGGGGAAAATGCAGCATTGTGCACATGGCAATTTGCTTGTGTTTTCATAATGCATTGCACTTGCATTTATAAATGTGTCCTCTAGTATCCTAGTGTTTTAAAATAGTGATATTTTTGCTTAATTTTCTATAATAAACCAGCTATGTGATAAATATTTTGAAAACTGACGACATCACTACGCACTGTATATATAGTGAATAAAGTACCCCCTCTTGTAAAATATAAGGATATTATAAGTTACTGAGGAATTTCATGACCATATAAAAACCCGAGGCCGAAAGCCGAGTGTTATTATACAAGTCATGGAACTCCAAGGTAACTTCTAATATCCACATATTTTGCAACTGGGGGTACTTTATTTATTATAATACACAAATTTCAGTGAGTCGTGACAGAAATGACATCAGAACTCACCGTTTATCACTGATGACATCAGAACTCACTGTTTATAAGGATATAATTTACAGGATATTCATGGCTTTTGTGTATTATAAGGATATATGTGACAGGTTATTTGCATATTAAAAGTTTACTTTATACAAGGTTTATACAAATGTTTTTTCTCCTATTCATTGTTGTTTCACCTATGATTTGTATGCATATTATATTCATGTTCCATGTCTTTCTTTTATGTGGTTAATCCTTCAGTACAGCCGAGATTAGGGATTAGGGCCTATGTAACTGAAATAGCTCTCTGTATACTGACTACCCCTTTCCTCACTGTCACTGTATGTCTGCCCCTTGTTTCTTTTAAACATACAGAATGCCAATGTGAGGGAAACAAATGTAAATGCCTTACACTCTTAAGATTAACACAGTGCAGATAAGCATTAGGGTCTGTTAAGTTTTCAACACATCTTGCTCTTTACTGCTGTGCCTGGCAAACATATGTAGCAGATGCAGCCATTATAATAAGAAAAATGTACTGTAAAAAAGATGTTTCATGATGTGTTACCATTAAGTAGTAATGTGTTGGGTATAACGAATAACATATTTATAGTTATATGGGAAATGATTTATTAATAACTTTAATGGCTCTTGAATGTGATTTTTTTTTCATACAATTTTTACAGAGGATGCAAATCTTGCTTAACATTGACTCATTTGCATCCCATAGCTATTTATCTTCTGGTCACCAGTTTAAAAGCAAACTTTATTGGTGGCTACTGGTTATTGTACCTGGGCAAACTTTTTTGCCTTTTATTACATATGGGATAAACAGTCAATTGAAAACAGAGCAGGTGACTTTTTGATTGGAGGATCCTCTAGCAATCAGTTTGGCTGATGGCCTTACTGGACTTGAAAAGTTTTTTTTATCATGCAGTGTTACTTTATCTGTCTCTGTAGTTGTAGGGTAACATCCTTCATTATAATATAACTTTACAATATGCTGAAGAATGATAGGAGTTTGGCCTAGCAGTATCTTGGGTGGAAAAACACTGATATAGAACATATATACAGTATACATATATATTATAGCATAGACCTCTTAATATCACATGATATATAGATTGTTGTATAAGTCAGACCATACATTTCTCACCACCATGACAATTGATCACATGACAATATGCTGGCCATTAACCCCTATTCAGCATATAATGCATAAGGTGCAAAAGCCCTAAGAATAAGACCTTTACCCACAAATATATATCGGATTTCAATAGGGTTACCAGGTCACTTAAACATTCTGAAACAGTTTTAGAAAATCCATCTCACAGAACTCGCTAGGTCTGCTGAGTCTAAGGTCCCTTCAGCATTTTCATAATATTATAGTCTGTGCCACCCTCTTAGGTTACTGGGGGAGATTAGTCGCCCAGAGACAAATCGCCTCTTCTTCCGGGGAACTAATCTCCCCTAAATGCCTTCCCGCCGACTAGAATGTAAATCGCGGGCATTTGGAACACTTCGTTTACCGAAGTCGTCCGAAGATGACTCACAAGCAGAATCAATCCGAGTGCCATCCTGTCGGCTATTTACATTCTAGCCGGCGGGAAGGCATTTAGGGGAGATTAGACACCCCGAAAAAGAAGCAATTTGTGGCTGGCCGACTAATCTCCCCCAGTAGCCACATCTGCCACCACCCTTATAGTTGCAGAGGGCCCCTGAAGTATTTTGCAACAAGCTCAGCAACCAATAAGTATTAACCTTCCAGTTTGTATCTTCGTTATTTGCTCCATGGGTGGGAAATCTGACTAAACCTTGGTAGAATCTTTTCGGCCATTAATCGAATACCCCTGGTACCCAACAAAGTGTTAATTTAGAGTAATCACAGTGCAGCAAGTAATGAATAAGCTGAAAAACAAACCTTTACTGTATCTAATTATGTTGTGTATATATTCTGCATTAAATTAGCTGTCTAACACATCGTGCATTTGAAATACAAATGACTCTGGTTATTACAATATAAAAACCATTTGAAATCATTTCTACAGATTAGCAGCAGAATTTCGAAAAAATATCCTTTGCCAAGTGCTAATTATATTTGCTCTCCGCAGCAGATTCGAATATATCACCTTTCAGTTTAATCAGTTTAGGGACTTAAAAGACCTGTTTTGTGTGTTTCAAGCAAGTCACGATGACTTCATCTCACAGCATGGCACAATCGTTTACTGTTAACTTGAAAGATTAATCCAAAAATCACTGAAGTCTCCATCAGTTTAAGAAAATTACTTGTTAAAATGCTGTATTTTTTATTTTTCCCCTAATCCTATTTTTTTTTATACTTTATTTAAGTCTTTGTAACAATCAGAACATACACTGGAACTCTACTTGCAGAAAATGTCTGACTGTGCTAGCATTTACATCTGTTTCCTATTGCCTACAATTGGGGGTTGCTTTGGGGAGTGGTTTGGGGTTTTTATTCATGCAAAATTTTTCCATTTTATGATTTTTGTTGTTAAAGACATCAGTATCCTAAATGATTGCTTAAAGGAATTCTCGTGATTTTTATGGTGACGTTTTTATTTCTAAATTACACTGTTTACACTGCAAATAATTCAGTCTACCATGTTTCGTTTCTAACCCAACAGGTGTATTTTTTTAGTTGTAACATTGGTCATTTTACTTGGTCATGTTCTTTCAGAAGAGCCAGCACTTCATTATGGAACTGCTTTCAAACAGGGTGTTGTTTCTCTTACTCAATGTAATGGAAGGAGTCCCAGTGGGACTTGGATTTTTACTATTTAATGCTATTCTTATAACTACCAGGGACCTGTTACATTGAGTATTGTTCCCTTCCCACTGTTCTGTAGATAGGTTGCTGGGGGGATAGACTGCTGGGGGGGAAAGGGAGGGGGTGATATCACTCCAAGTTGCAGTGCAGCAGCAAAGAGTGACTGAAGTTTATCAGAGCACAAATCACATGACAGGGGCACCTGGGAAACGAATAACATGTCTAGCTCCATGTCAGATTTCAAAATGAAAAACTAGTTCTGCTATAGCTTCATTTTGAATTGTCCCTTTGATTTTTTATAGAATGGAAATATTGAAGTGATTAGTATTATTATTTTCATATTGTTTTTTTACTGTAGCGTCTGGCTCATGCTGCAGGTTTAGACTGCCAGTATCTCTAAGACTACATAGAGCCCCATTTATTATACTGGGTTGAAGTGGCCAGTCAGCCCCTAATGAGTGGCCTGGTTAATTGGGTGTGTGGCCAGCCAAAGTGGAGCATAAATACAGCTTTTCATAGCAGAGTCAGCTACTTTTTGTAATAGATTGTACAGAGCAATACCTTCACATTTTTACAATGTAATAGTTCCCTGTTCCTTGTTTCTTCCTTATAGAAACATACTTAGCTACTGATGATACAACCTTATATTTTGCGCTACATGAAGTCCTTTGCAATTCTGATTTGTCATCTTTAGGAGCAATTCTTAATATAATGGCAATTTATAACTGCAATTTGTTCAATTAACTCAGCTCTAGTTGGATGCAAAGGTTTTGAGTAAAGACTTATCTTACTGAATGTATTATGGCCTTGTGAGCTTGCACAGTTCAGATTTTATCTCAGCTTCGATTGCATGAGCTAACAAAAGCATTTGCCGTGGTGAAGTAGATTTAATTACTAGCATTTCAATAAACATCTTTGAAAACTCTTTGAAGATCACAATAAAAAGACTGCCAACTACCCTTAATAAAACTGCTTCATTTCCATGGAAACAGCAATTTTTATCAAACACATTCTCAAGCGTTGATATCTCCATATTGACAAGATCATTGACGGGGGGAAAAGTGCAAATTGATTTTTTTTCCTACTGCAAATGGTATTACCAGAAGATTAAAACTATTCCAGGTTCTCGCAGTGTGAGGTATCTGCTTGCATTTTCAAGCACCAAATCATTTAAAAAATATGTTCTCTCCCTATATCACATAACAGTTCATAGATCTCTCTTAGTTACTCTCAAAGCATGCAAAGTGCATGTATTTAAACAATAGGTAATGGACAAAAGACCTCAAGCGACATCTTGCAGTCAGTTGGCACAAGCCATAATATTAGCATTTTTCCTGATTTCTTAATATTTCAAGCTTTTATCCAATGAGTTGGCTTTTACAGAATAACATTAGCTTAGCAAAATGTGTGAATGTGGAGGGAATAAGTGTTATGATGCATGAAGTATGCTCCACTTTATATGGCTATATCAGAACTTATCAGAATGTACTTCATTTTAATGGAATAGTAAATATTATCAGGACAGCCTCTGTATCATTTTATAGTTGAAGTCTTTTCTGTTTATATGACTGGCATTTCTTTTTCAAGCAACTTTTCCCTTTCGTTTATTAGTAATTTATATGACATATATTTTTGAGTGGTTTTAATGGCTTCAGGATATCTTGTCTATGAAGATATTTACAGTGAACTCTAAAAAATGTCATTGTGACCCAGATAAGGGAAAATATTAAAATAACAGTGGTTTAAGAAATCATTGCCGAAGAGTGACCCCAAAATACACAAAGAAATAACAATGTTGCAAATGTAATGGCGATTAAATTAAGTTTTGTCTGTATACGGTACTGTAGAAAAAATAACGACATTATTTAACATTGCTCCATGACTGCAGCATATTTATGTGTTATAAAAGGCTTTGTACTACTTATTCTTTGCTGTAATACCTAAATGCGATGAACATTCAAGATAATTTTCATTTAATGATTTCAGAAAATGCAAAAGTAAAATGTATGTCATGCATTCCTTCATCTGGAAGGAGAAATAATATGGAAATCAATTTGTCTCCACCCTCATTGTGACCTCATTTTTGGCAGTATGGGAGTCTTAAAACATATGTAAGAACCCAGTGTCTCTCTTATATCTCTTAATTTAAGACCCTTAATCAGAGCGAGCCAAGCCCGGATAGGCGATCTAGGCAACCTGGCCAGACACCTGGCCCCATGCACTGAAAAGCAACAGCAGGAGCAAGAGAGCCTGGTCTAGGGGTAGGCAAGAAGGTACCTGCCTAGCATCTCCCCCTCCCCATGCTTATGCCCTAGGCAGGTGCCTTTATTGCCAATCCATAGTTCTGGCCCTGCCCTAATTTAGTTGTCTAGGGTCCATCAAGCAGATGCTTTGAAAATACACTTAATACAATTAATACTATAATAATGTATGAACTATACTATAATTATATAGTATTGTATATCTACAAGCCCTATCATCACCACAGCTTATTGATGCTGCTAATGTCATTAGGCCAATAATGGACTCTGTAAGGGTACCTGGTGATCTAGCGGGGATGCCCCTTCTCTCGCCAATGCACAAATGACACGCACTCGCATACGTTTTGGGCTTTGACGCAATCTTTGCGTCTGACGTCATCGTGCTTGGTGCAAATTTCATATATTTAAAGGGGCCTTGTCCAATTTTCCTTGCCCAACGTAAGGTCAATAATTCCTGGGTAAGATTTCTCATCTGTTCCTGACCCTGCCTGTCCCTGACCTTGTCTATAGTTGCTGCCTGTCCCGACCCTTGCCTGTTTACTGACTACTCTCTTGGATCCTGCCTTGTATTGCGATGTTGGTGTGTTTGACCTGGCCTGTCCCTTGATCACGTGCCTCCATTCCAGTTACAACATTCAGTAACCTTGCCTGCCCTGAACTCTCTCCCTGGTCCTCTCACTTTAAGACCTGGCAGCACCCGAGTAGCGGGGGGCTTCTCCCGAAGTGAAAAGTCGTTGTTATATCTTGGTGCTAGTTCTGGGTTTGGGACTCCGTTCATAACAAAATCCCATTCTTAAATATGTTTTTTCTTCAGATATTGGCTTTTGAAGGATATATTGGACATACTGTCAAGTTCCATATACATTTTCCTTCTCCAGGACCATCTGAAAGATTGTTACAGCTTTAACAATGCAAGTCTCATTAATGAATGATGCATAAAGAAAATATCTTGGTACAGCATCCTACACCACCACAGCTCTTTTCTTATACTGACATATAGCCTTAAAAATATACACGAATGGGGTTTGAGGAGCACTCCAAGGAAAGTACAATCGAAGTGCAACTGATTTGGCCAAATTTACTAAAAAAAACCCAAAAAAAGCATTGATTAATACACCCTGTTACCTTGTTTATTAGTAATTTAGTATCAGTACAAGTGCTTGTTACAAGTACAATTGTCAAGCCGCCATACCATGTCAAGGTAAACCCCTTATAGTGGTCACATACCTTTAGAAATGGGTTTACCTGGATGCGGTATGGTAGCTTTGCAAATGTATGGTCATAAACTAAGAGCCCTTGTATTTGAAAATGTATACACCTACAATGTGTATTACACTGTGCAATATCAGACACAAATTGCAGATTCTTTACTCACAATTCAGTCATTTACTCCCAGAATTCAAGTGTAATTGCAGATAGTGACATAGTTAAGTTGGGTTAAAAAAAGACCAAAGGCCATCAAGTTCATCCCCTCCAAATGAAGCACACATACAGAACCTACACACACCCATTGAAACTGAATATTACAATATCTATATTAATTCTAGATTTTAGTATCACTATAGCCCTATATCATTACAAAATCATCCCTCACAACATCATGCGGCAGGGCATTCCACAGTACTTTATTTACTTTAATAGCCACAGAATGACACTGCCCAGAATTAGACACATTGTTGTCTACAAAAACCCCTAGATCCTTCTCATTTAAGGAAACTCCCAACACACTGCCATTTAGTGTATAATTTACATTTATACTATTTTTGCCAAAGTGCATAACGTTGTATTTATCAACGTTGAACCTCATTTTCCAGTTTTCTGCCCAGTTTTCCAGTTTAGACAAATCACTCTACAAAGTGGCAGCATCCTGCATGGAACCTATAGAAACAGTACTTTCAATGCCCACCTCCAGGTCATTAATAAACACGTTGAAAAGCAAGGGACCTAGTACAGAGCCCTGCGGTACTCCACTAACAACACTGGTCCAATTAGAAAATGTTCCATTTACCACCACTCTTTGTAATCTATCTTTTAGCCAGTTCTCTATCCAAGTACAAATACATTGTTCCAGGCCAACATTCCTTAATTTAACTAGTAACCTTCTGACAGTCACTGTATCAAAAGTTTTAGTAAAGGCCAAGTAAATCACATCCACTGTTATCCAAGAGTCGAAGTTCCTACTCTACTCACCTCCTCATAAAAGACAATTAAATTAGTCTGGCAAGATCGGTTACACATAAAACTCATAGTATTATGATTTGCAGTGAAGTCAAGTATCTTATCCCTTAATATTCGAATTGAAAAGCTTTCCTATCACTGACATCAAACTAACCGACCTATAGATTTAAAGGAGAAGTCATACATAAAAACCCCTACCCTACGTAGACCCCCCCACCCTCCTCCTCCCCCCCCCAGCCTACCTGGTACCCGGGGCAAATGCCCCTTATTTTTACTTACCCCTCGGTGAAGATTCTGTCCTCGGGAGTTCACGGCTGCCATCTTCTTTTCTTTGTTAAACTTCGGAAGCAGACCGCCGTTTTCGGCGCATGCGCAGTCCCAAATAGCTGCGCATGCACTGAAAGTCACAAAAATGTCTGAAAGTCACGAAAAATGTCAACGAAATGTTCATGTTTTAGTCTCTTTTGATTTTTCCCTTGTGTAAACCATACATCATTTGTTGTATTACTAGAATTGGGACTATTTACAGTATAAGCAAACCATTAACAGGTTACTTATTTGCGTAGACAGATGAAAAATAACAGTTCAGAATCTCTGCTTTATCTCTGATCCCAAACTAAACCCATTATAACAACAAGGGTCCCACCCCATCCTACTTCATTTTTTTTACTTTTTACATATTTAAACAATAATTTTGGATTCATTTTACTCTTTACTGCAATATCTTTGTTAGCTTGTCTTTTTTGCATGATTTATTGGCCTCCTTCTACCTTATAAATGATTTGGCTGCCCCAGCTAACTTGAAAGCATTAAAAGCACGTCTTTTCTTATCCACCACAACAATAACACTTCTGTCAAATCACAAAGGTCTTGCTTTGCAAAATCCACGCTTAGTCACTAGTCACTAAAAACTAGGTAGTTCAAACTGATGTTGGTATGCAGCCCTCTGAGGTCTAGTTGGACATTTTCTTCTCTTTCTGTTTCATATAAGCTTCTGTATTTTTTTAGTTCTAATTTTGCCACGCTTGGTTTAATATACTAAAAATGACAATGAGCACTTCTCCCTGCTGGTATGCGGTTCTTTACTTAGGCTCTGGCTCTCTACATCTACAGGGACACCTTTAGGGTAATAGAACATGATTTAGATTTGGGCATTGTGCCCACAGAATTTTTAAGAAGTCTTAACACATGGAATCAAGATGCCAAATGCACTCCTTATTGAAACCTATGAGAAGAATCACACGAAAGGGTTGGCACTAGAACTTGCTTGGCAATTCTGCAACAGAGCATGTTTTTTAGGTAGGCATAGCCTGAAAGCAATGATGCCAGAACATTCAGTTGATTCTCATAGGAGCATATCCTATATTTTTCTGCAACATGAAATAGGATTTCAGAGGTTTTTTTCCTAACTGGGAAAATGAACATGGATTCTAAGAATTTGCAAGGAATTGTTTAATGCATACAGAAATTCCTTTAACTGACATTTTTCTACCCATACAAACAGAAATAACTTTTAAGAGTATATTTTTAAAAGCCGTGCAAAATATTTTGTGCAAAGGTGTAAAAAAAAGTGGTGTAAAATAAATGGCATAGTTATAAAGCTCAGCCTTAGTCCTTATGTATAATTAGGATAACAGAAATATTGTATAACAGAAATATTGTATTGCAAAAAGCTGATCAGACTTTATAAAAGTTTGTTTTATTTTAAGACCACACTTGTGCTGAAAATTATGTCCTTATTTTATACATCTGAGACCATGCATTGAAAACAATGGGACAAATTTATACAAAATACACATTTGAAAGAAAAAGTGTTGTAAAAAGGTATTTGAAAAATGAAGCTAGTGCCTCATTTTACACCAGAATTCTACGCCAGGCTACACATGCGCCAGATTAATTAGGCATTTTCATAAGTATGTGTGAGTTTCCACTATGTAGCATGACGTTAATGTAGCAATGTTTGAAGTTACTTTTTTTTACAAACCTTTATAAATACATCCCTAGATTCAGGCATTCTGAGCCACTTCTATAAACAGCATCCATCAGCATGCATGTAAACACTGTATCCAATTTGCTAGGCAATTTTAAGTATCATTTAATGTAACAATATACACAGTCCTTCAAAATCAGCTAAATACTACTGGAACAGTATTTTATTTTCACATTGCTCCTCTGTGCAGCTTGTGTACAGATTCTTGAATTCACTTTAGCTATACTCCCAATTAGAAAATCAAAACTTTAATTGGCTATAACTACAATTATATAATAATTGCTTAATTAAGGGTTGACAAAATGCTTTTCAACTTCCAGAAATAAAGTTTCCAGCAAATAGACAATGTTTATCTGTTGACAGAAGCAGTTGACCAGTGACCTAACCCATCATTAATCTGCTGATTAGTCTGTTTTTCTGTTTTTTTCTGTTCTCTTCCAATTTTCTAATTTGCCTTTATACACATCACGTTGCACCAAATTACCATTTCCAAAGAGACATATGATGTAATTTCTTATTTGAAGTAATCTTTGCTTTAACTACATTTGTCATGGCAATTTCTGAGAAGGATCTTTCTAACCATGAAATACAAGTCTATCTAAATACACTTTGGATTGGATTTATTTCATTATCTAGTCAGAATGACAAGGATCTGATTTTTCTCAAGAATGGAATTACTACATGAGGCAAAAGAGTTGAAAGTCAGTCATCTGTAAGAACTTTTAAATATTAATAGTGGAGCGATGTGTCCTCAATCCATACTGTCGTTTTTCATACTGAAATAACTTTTCGGATGTTTGAATTCTCTAGAAACCTGATGGGACTTGAGATACAGAAAGAGTGCCTTTCTGCACATGTTTAGCCCCTAGCTAGTAAGAGAGCTCTCAAGTTACCGTACCATTATTCTCAATCTAGACTCTGGGGGGAGAAAGGTAGCCCTATCTTTAACAACTATCACTTATGTAGAAGAGATAAATAAGGAAAGGGGGGTTGGAGAAGGGTTCAAAGTAAGATATGGTAAAGGTAAGTTTATGTATCTTAAGCATTGGATGTCCTATACTCATTTGACTCTTCAAACATCATTTAAAACTGCTCCAAACACAAGGTATCCCGTTACAGTTTTGGCAGCTAAATCTTCTACATGTATTTTATGCAGCTAGACATGGGTAAGGAAGGAATTATAGTGTACTTGCTTTTGTTATGAAAACAATAGCTCAATTCAATAAGGTCACAATTGCGAGCAGATTTGCAATTATAATTCCTTTATAGTTTCACACAACAATTTAACCTCCATGGATAAAAAAAACATTGACCACATATATTTAACCTAAAGATATAAAAACTGAGCACTTTTGTACAGCCTCTAATAAATCTAATAAATCAAAGTTTCCATGACATACCATGCATTTGTTATTCCAGATGTGCAGATATACAAAACTCTAAGGCTGGTCACATACAGAACAAGAGAGTGTCCACTTCACTCAAATAAGCCTAAAATGACAGATAACTGTTGTATGTGGGATATATTTTTAGAATGTTTCAGCCTGTTGCTATCACATTAGAACTGGATGGGCAAAGCAGAAGAGTTGGTTGGTCTATGAAGCCCCATTGTATCATCAACAACTCACTAGTCAATTCAGCAAGGTAGAACTGCACTTCTTCAGGATTACAGCTGGTTCGCAACAAAAGTTGATCAGTAGAACAGTGCATTTTAGCCATTCACATATATGGAAAAAATGTATCACAGCCTTTAAGATGGCATTATAAGATTGATTGTCTTTGAAAGTACTTTGAAAATCTACAGGTTTTTGCGCAACAAAAGATGACATAAAGAATACAAAGGAAGTCAGGAAGAAATAACAAGTGTGAGGAAAGGCGGGGGATAATGGTGAAGGTCAGATTTTTTTAGAACTCCAGCTATGTTTAGTATATTAAAGGAGAACCAAACCCTTTATATAAAAATCCCCTACCCCCCTACCCTACATAGACTCCCCTCCCTGTTCCCCCCAGCCTAGGTATTACCCTCAGTAAATGCCCCTAATTCTCTATTTACCCCTCGTTGCAGATTCAGCGCATCAGAGTTCATGGGCGCCATCTTCTTCTCTTCAGTAATCTTCGTGAAGTAATCGATGTATCTGCGTATGCTCAGTTGGAGCAGTCTTTTCTTTTTTGACAACTGCGCATGGGCTGAAAGTGACAGAAATTGCCGAAGTGCCGAAAGAAGACCCAAAGATTACCAAAGCTAAGAAGATGGTGTCCATGAATTCCGATGCGCTGAATCTGCAACGAGAGGTAAGTAAAGAGTTAGGGGCATTTACAGGATAACACCTAAGCTGGGGGGGAGCAGGGAGGGGGGTCTATGTAGGGTTTGGTTCTGCTTTAAGGGGAGAAAGTGGTAAATAATATCTAGTTTAAAGCAACTGACTTTTTAATCTAGGAAATGTTGAACAGTGAACTGAAGAAGTCACTCCAATGAGTGATTCAATACTTTCAAGATTGCTCAGCAAGCCCAGTTCCTTTAGACTTGTCACCACAGTATACTATATATATTGACCTTAATGAATACAAAAATATAGACAAAACTATGATACATTTTACCCAAAACAGGGCAAGAAAGGATGCACAAATCAGAAGGCAAATATATGTTTTTATAAAAACAAGATAGCATTAAAAACAATACGAAAATGTTTACATGAATACTCTTACTGACATCATTCTTCAAAAATGTCACTGAAGCTTGTCAAGTTTTGAGAAACTAATTTGCATTAATGTCAGGTACAATTCTGTTGATCATTAATTAAAAAATAGGTACTTTTATAGGAAAAATATTATAGAAATAAGATGCTTTATTTTTTATGCATTATTTAGAAAGAGCTTGCCTAAAAAGCTACACGATTTCATAAGGCTGCCTTCAAATGCATGTGCAATTTAAGTACAAAGAATCTTTGACCCTAGAAGGCAAGATAGCCATATTTTGTAACTGAACCCAAACTTCCAAATAAATCCCAGTAGAGCCTATAAAAACATCATGCGAAATCTGTATAATTTCTTGAAGAAACAATTTACTTTTAGAAAGTATTTTTACACTGATGTTTGAAGGGAAAGCCTTTAAGCAGACAAGTTTTATAGAATGTAAAGATATTCAACAAGATTATACATTTATGTGCATTTAATTGGCCAAAAGCATCAGTTCAGAAGTACAAAACCTCATGTCTTTGGAATGAAAGGGTCCATCTTCAAAAAGCAAGATAGAGGAGTTGAGACTTTGTATGGACTTTTCAAATTCAGGGATAAATGAATCAGAAGGTAACGGTTCTTTTTAGCAGAGAAAAAAAAGACTTTGTTAGGCAATGCCTTTTATTGTCGCACTGGCACCAAAACTGAAAGCCTCCAACTATCAAAAAGACTTTGACTCTAGCTTTCAGGCATATGAAAACTTTGAGGAACAGGGAATCTTTTAATGCATATGATAAAGAAAAAATATTAAACCACTTGGTGCTAACCTAAAACGGGGTTGTTTAACATTCTTTTAATGTTATTTAAAATAGTCAAACATTTTGACATGAATTGTGACATAAAGCGACAACTACAGGTCACAAATTGAGAACAATAAAAGCAAATAAAGATTTAATATGATCTTATTGTGGCCTTTTATGTATACAGCAATAACAGGATTTCATGTTTCTCAAGGTACAGGATAAGTATGTTCAGTGTTGCAGGAAACTGTAAATGCAGTAAAGGGTAATATTTATACGTATGACTCACACAGGCATTTTTTGCAAAAATTCATAGCTGCCCTTCTTATGGACCACTATTTGGGTGGGGGGTCACCCTATGTCTGTTTGATGCAGCTTGTGCCAGTTTATAGTTGCAGTACAATGCTAATTAATCCTTCCCATAGATCAGGTGTTCCTAACCTTTTTTTACTAGTCAAATGTAAAAAGAGTGGGGGAGCAACACAAGTATGAAAAAAAAGGGGGATGCCAAATATAGGATATGATTGGCTATTCAGCTTCTCTATGTGGACTGGCAGCCTACAGAAGGTTCTCTTTGGCCATTAACCTGTGTTCTATTCAACTAAATCTTGCCTGCAAGCCAAAAAAAATCTCCTGCTTTGAGGCCGCTGTCTTTCAGTTATAGTAGAATATTTCCACTGTATTGTATTTTGTATTGCATTGTTGTATAAAATTTATGAACTGAAAATGTAAAATTGTTATGGGTAGAGCCCAAGACAGTTCTACAACATCCATTAATGAGAGCCACGATGAAAGTCTGGCATAAAAAATAAAACTGCTCTGCATTTAACCAGTGCCCCATATGTGCTCCAACCTTCCATAACCAAGTATGGAAAACGGGTCATATTCAAGGTGGGAGAAATGGGGTGAGAGTAATACAAAAATCCGAGATCTGGTGAGGGGAGGCAAGATGATATCCCTAAATGAGATACAAAAGCGATGGGGAAATCACCCCAGAGACATATGGGGTTATAATCAGGTGAATCATTCGCTTGGATATCAAAATTGGGAGAGAACCTTGACCCAGTGGGAACAGCTAATAGAAGAAGATTTAGAAATAAACAAACCATTGCCGAAATGTTATAAGATGATTCTAAATAGTGAAAAATGTAAAATCCCTACCTTCTGCTCACAATGGTAAAAGGAATTGGGCATTCGTATCCCTGATTAAGGGTGGGAAGATATATTTAAATATGGGCATAGGATGACAAGGGCCACCAAGGTAAAAGAGACAATATTTAAAGTGGTAACTAGATGGCATTACACATCAGTGAGATTAAAGAAGATGTATCCTCAATATTCTGATATATGCTGGAGATGTAATATAAGTGAAGGTACCCATATTCATATCTGGGTTACATGCTCATAAGAGTGGAAGAACATGCCTTAATTATGCTGAATATTAAGGGGGATACCTTCACAATGTTGGAGGACCCATTGACATTCCAACTGCTCCAATCTGCAAAAACTCTCATCCCCAAGTATTGGAAATTAAGAGAGGCCCCTTCCTATATTAATTGGTTGGTGGAGGTGGAAGAAATTAGACAATTAGAAGAGTTAACACACATATAACAGAATAAAAGTGAACTTTACTGGAAGATTTGGTCCCATGGCATAGATTTTTAGAGACTCGGATTAAGGGGTAAACAAACAAACAAGGATTTATATCAGGAGATAATAAGCCAAGAAAAGCAGTTTGTATGTCAAGGAAGAGTAATTAATACAGAGAATTGCAGATTGAATTAACTAAGGAGGCTATATGTAAAATGGAGCCACTGCGTGGCTTATGCTTATGTATACCTCTCCCTCCCTTCCCTTTTTGTTTTCTGTATTCTTCCCTTATGTGTTGAAAAAATATTTTTCTTTGATCAAAATAAAGAATTATAAAAAAAGAAAATGTAAATTTGTTTTATAAATGATTAAAACTGTTTGCTTACATGGGGATACTACCACTTCTGTATAGTTCCTCTAAGAGCCGCTGCCTTCTTTTTGCCTTCTGTTTCTAATCTTACACGATGTGTATCAAATCAGGGAAACCCTGGAACTTCTGCCACCTCCAAACCAGACAGCAGCACAAGGGTTCACACATTGGCTTGCATCAATCTCTACCTCGCAACACCAAACACCGGAAATAATACCAACTGCACTTGCAAAATATTCAGAGGATTTGATTCCATACAATGTGTGGGATTACAGACCTCTTGGTTTTTAGTATATTAAACAATGAACATAAACACTGTATTTAAAAAAAGTACAAAGAAAAACAGGGTAATATTTGGTGCATCCTTTATTTAATTCATTACAGGTATGGGACCTGTTATCCATAATGTTCGGGACCTGGGGTTTTCCGGATAATGGATCTTTCCATAATTTCATACCTTAATTCTACTAAAACATCATATAAACCTTAAATAGACACAATAGGCTGGTTTTGCTTCTAATAAGGATGAATTATTTCTTCGTTTGGATCAAGTACAATGCACTGTTTTATTATTGCACAGAAAAAGGTAATCATTTTGTAAAATTTGGATTAATTGATTATAATGGAGTCTATGAGAGATGTTCATTCCTTAATTCCGAACTTTCTGGATAATGGGTTTCCCGATAACTGATCCCATATCTGTATTGCTTTACAGGCTGCTGAGATGAAAAGTTTCAATACGCAAATTATTATGTTTATGTCTTACCTCCCTCATCTTTTTGTATAAAGGCCTCATCAGACTCAATGGATGGATCACTGATTCAAGGCCCAGCTTTTTGGGTGAGGCTGAGCTAGAATAGCATGAATAGAAAATAATAGATGGGGCAGGTGTACCAGGTATTATTAAACCCACAAAATTAGTGTTTCACAGTGGTACTCTAAATTAGGCACATTTTAATTTTATGATAGTATCTCTTTAGAGTGTGTATATTATATACTAGACCTGTTTGGGCTTTCTAGTGAATAACATTAAAAGCCCTGCAAGAACAAACAGAGCACATTAATCAGCAGTAAAGTTGTACAGTACATAGGCTCATTTACAGGCACTGTATCAATACATAGATCCTTATTAGTGATGGGCGAATTTATTCGCCAGGCGCAAATTTCCAGTGAATTCCTGCGATTCGCCGGCGATGAATAAATTCGCAAAACCGCAGCGAAAATTCGCCTGCATAAAAAAGAATAGACGATGGCGTCAAAAACGAGACGCCGGCGCAGCTTGGCTAATTTTTCGCCATTTTGCGGGAAATTCAGACATTTTTCTGCAAAACACCCCAAATTCGTCCATCATTAATCCTTATAAAGATGGATTGCAAATAACAGAGCACATTTACCATTAAATGACAGGAACACACTACAAACTTGTGGAGATAGTGAACTTATTGATATAATGGATAAATAATAATTGCTAAACCGAGTGGTAGATTTTATCCAGCTTTACCAAGCCATCACTGATTCCTAATAGGCAAACCTTAGAGGAAAACATGTTAAGACGTATTATTATTATTGTTATTATTATTATTATTATTATTACTAAGATGCATTTATAAAGAGCCAACATATGCTGCAGTACTGTAGAATAGATGGGTGTATACATTAGAAATAAAAGATTACATGCAAAAACAACCAACAATTGATTCAAGAGGGCTCTGCCCAAAAGACCTTACAATTTAAAAACCTGAATGTATTTCATGACCACTATCCTGAATGAATAAATGAACAAATCACTGGAAAATAAAAAGACCCCAGCCCAGTGCCCCACTTATTATTATTATGCCCTTGAAATAAACACTTTTATGAAGACAATAGCTGAAGTGTGCATAAATATCCTGGTTAACAACAATTAGACTTATGGGGATATTTACTAAAACTCGATAATTAAATCTCTAAAAATTTGATTTTTTTTCCCCCCCTAAAAATTTGAGTTTTCCCCTTTAAAAACTCCACCAGAAAAAAATTGAGGTTTAATAGGCCCCTAAATGTCATCTCTCTCTGCAATTAATCACATGGTAATATTACTATTAATTTAAAAACAGCAGCATATGGTGAAACTGTTGTTATTTAATTGTTAATGCAGTTTTCAGAGTCGTGCTTGTCTTTTTATATAAGGCTGATACAATGCTAATTAAATTAGCTTCTTGCAAAAATGAATCAAAAACTAAAAGCAACATCAAAATAAGAGCAATGAGTTACAAGCCATTAGGAATGAAAAGGTCACAGTGCTTTTTAACAGAATTCTGTAGCATTTTCTATATCTCTACCTTCCTTGACATTCAATAAAGTCAGGCAGGGAAAATAACGACGGGGATCAAGCTTAAACTGCCACGTAATAACAGCGCAGGAGTTAAAGCCATGGCGGCAGCAGATAAGAGCCTCATAGGTAATTACTCTGGTCTGAGTGACCACTGTACAAATTGCAATAACATCAGGACTCTAATTTTCCCAAACACTTATGTCCTATTGAAATGGAAGAATTAGACTTACAAATGGTGGTTTAAAAATAAAGGCAATAATTTGTCTCCAGCTGGTGCAATTGTTTAATAAAATGCTTGCTGTGTTCCTGAAATAATATCCTATTTTAAAAACAGCATTGGTAATTAGGCTGTCTCTGGACCACCGGGAAGAGCGATCATCATCCAAAATATTCCTTATTTGCAGTTCTGGGCTGTCAGAATCAGCATTTTCTCAAATAAAGTGGTTTCACACTTGGCCTCACAAATCTCCCTACAGATTAAAGTTTTACAGTATTTTTCATTTCAGGTGTGTAAAGAGCACATAACTAGAGTTTTTATTTGAATTAACATGCTGCATTTAAGTAGTTATATCATAAAGGGAATCTAAACCGCAAAAATAAATTGATTTTCATACATTTTTAGCAGTTTCTGAGATGTTTGCATTTTCTAGACTGCTAATACAGATATAGGAAATTGGGACCTGGGGTGTGGACAAGGGGTCTTTTCGTAATATGGATCTCCATGCATTGCCTATTAAAAATCATTCAAACAATAAATAAACCCAATAGGATTGTGTTGCCACCAATATGGATTTTACCAGGAACTATTTTATTATTACAAAGAAAAGGGAAATCATTAAAATAAATTCAGATTATTTTCTTACAATGGAGTATATTGGACATGGCCTTCCCATAATTCAGAGCTTTCTGGATAATGGGTTTCCCGATAAGGGATCCTATACCTGTAATAGCTTTGGCACAATTAAAAGTCAGCAATCATTCATGCATAGACAGGATCACTGGCACTCTAGGCCTTCAAAAGAGCTGAAAGCATGTCTAGAAGTATAAAACTAGCTACAGCTGCTAATATCTCATACCAACTAAAATAGAATATCCATGTAATGTCTAAATGTGCTCATAGTTAACTAACTAATAAAAAAATAAGAAACATTCGAGTTTTAAGTAAATACCCTCTTAATCTGAGTATTATAAACATATATAATTATTTGTTAGTTTTGTTTGATTAGTGATATTAATGAAACTAGCATATTAAAGGAGAAGGAAAGGTTAAAACTAAGTAAGCCTTATCAGAAAGGTCCATCTAAATATACCAGTAAACCCCCAAAGTGGTGCTGCTCTGAGTCCCCTGTCAAAAGAAACACAGTATTTCTTTCCTTCTATTGTGTACACATGGGCTTCTGTATCAGACTTCCTGCCTTCAGCTTAAACCTCATTGCCCTGGGCAAGAGCATGCTCAGTTTGCTCCTCTTCCCAATCCCCCTCGCTTCTCTACTGTAATCTGAGCCCAGAGCAGGGAGAGACTCAGGCAGGAAGTGATGTCACCCCACGTTAATACTGCAGCTCCTATCCTAAACAAACAGAGTTTCTAGAGCTTTTTACTCAGGTATGGTAAAACATTCTACAGAATAAATATAGCATTCTAGCTTGCACTATTGCAGCTAATCTATTGGCAATAAAATGCCTCCGTAGCTTTCCTTCTCCTTTAATGGGGAAACAAATCCTGTGTTTTTACTTATTTAAATGTGTTTTAGTATATGTTAATCATGGTTATAAAAAGTAAGCTTGATGGTTTATCAAGCTATTTGACCAACAGAGATCAAATACATCACACATTGTACGGTAAATGCAAAATGTGGCCTATTTCTCAAGCTCAGTAGCCCAGAGTAAAATTCTGGCACAAAAAGCATCGGCTAGTTGGAAAATACAACAGGCAATTACCACTGACATTTCTTATGCTGCTTTTACGCTACTGCTTATGATGTCATTTACTTGCCATGTGAATTCCCATTGACTTTAATGGGGTATGCCAAGTCTGAAATGGCATAAAATAATACTGTAATTATGGCAATTGGGCAGCGTAAAAGGAAATGTGCACCTTTATAAATAACACAATCAGTTCTATTTAATGGATGATTGCAGGGAAGGAGATGGGTGGCGTATATTCACATGAAAGGAGACATGCACAACATTTTATAATTATGCCAATTATTTTACACCACTTTTTACATCAGTTTCCAGCTTGATAAAATAGACACTTTATCTGGAAAGGCCCAGGGCCATAACATTCCTGATAATAGAGTCCATACCTCTGTTTAGATTTTCTAATCCAATATCAATACAAAGAAATCTAGATGAATAATGAGTAATATATTGGTTGTTTACTACTTGTAGTAGTGTAATTGTGGTTACTGAAGCAGTGATACTTAAATGGAAAATAAAATTTTACATTCTCTGCATGTGCGGGGAAAAAAACTGAGTTTGCAATGAAATCGGGGAGCATCCAGAATAGTCAATTCCATGTCTGATTCTTTGGTTGCCCATAAGAAAACTCAGAGTTAAAAGATTGAGGTGCCACAGCACCTCTATAACCCTAGTCGCTATACATATATAGTGGTTAGCACACTGAGACAATCCTCCAAGTTTAAGTAATACTGGGAATGAAGAGAGAAGGCGCACACCCTTAAATCGAACTACGGGGTGCTACTCCATAGGTGACTCCCCATAAGGGTCTCCATATCGAATTACAATATTAAAGATAATGGATAGCACACCTGATTTAAAAAGCGAAATGAATTTATTACAAAAAGAAGAAAAAAATAAGCAAAAATAATATACAAAACATAATTGAAAATAAAAAGGTGAGCCCAACGCGTTTCGACCTTAAGGGTCTTCCTAAGGGGCACAAAATAAACAAAAAGGCAGAACGAGTCTTACTGTCCGTGTCATTTTATAATCCATGCTGTGAACATCCGTTGATAATCCGGCGTTTGACGTCACTTCCGGCCCCTGATACTCAAGAGGTAGAGCAGCGTCTCCTGGGTAGCGTGTTGGAGCGCAAATGGGTAGCGTGTTGGAGCGCAAATGGGTAGCGTGTTGGAGCGCAAATGCGTTCCATTATGGCGTCCAAATGCGTTCTGCCTCTTTGATTTTTGATTTATTTTGTGCCCCTGAGGAAGACCCTTAAGGTCAAAACACGTTGGGCTTACATTTTTATTTTCAATTATGTTTTGTATATTATTTTTGCTTATTTTTTTCTTCTTTTTGTAATAAATTCATTTTGCTTTTTAAATCGGGTGTGCTATCCATTGACTTTAATAAGTAATGCTGGGAGCAGATTTGAATACGAATAAATCACTGCCCAGATGCACAAGGACACTGTGCCCAGGGAATACCTGTAGAACTATCCTTGTTACTTTACAGCCATTCCCTAATGCTTGTCTGCACGAATGCATTCCTATAATTTACAGGGGCAGACTTAACCTTCTTCAAGCAGAATCTTTTTAATGTTTTACTCACAAAAAATAATATAAGTATGGAATTTTTTTTATCTAATACAGATTCACAGCAACATTTTGGGTATTCACCAGAAGTGAAAATACTCATGGATCTGCACTAATTTAGCAATGTATTTTGTTACAACAGAATAAAAATCATTTATTTTATTATTACGGGAAAAATGTGAGGAAAAACCACCCATTGACTCCAATGCATTTGATGCAAAAGAAAACTTGGTGTGGCATATGGTGCAAGAAAAAATGTCCATTATCTTTAATGAATTTGGTGCAAGAATAAATGCCCATTCATTTTAATGCATTTGGTATAGGAGAAAAACCCCTTTGGCTCCAAGCATTTGGCAAAATTACGCCATTTCACAATTTATGGCTCAATTTCACTATTTTTTTTAGGAGAAGCAAGATGGGATCGTATTTACTCATGTATGTAAAGCAGAAAAACCTCCATGGAAACATCACATAACTTAGAGAATCATTTTAATAGTCATGATCCAAGTGTTTCAATTTAAAAGCAAAATATCCTGTGAGTTCACACAAAAATAATTATCATGCAATGCTTCTTTTCGCAATTTAAAGATGAATTACCAAATCTCTGTATGTTATCTCTGTGTGTATGCTTCACCGTGCAGTGTTTGTTCTATTGCCGCTGACTCAACATCCATTTAGAGCTCACTTTATTTCCAGCTTCCTTAGCATGGGATTGAATTAGTTGGCACAGAAGAATTACTTTGCAGTTTGTTCACACTTTCACTTATTGATTTCCTTCTGCCATCACCAGTAACGTGATGAGGCCATAGGAGTTATTAGACTGCACTCATAAAAAAAAAGTATACAATTGTCTCTGACCCTTCTGATTTGTATTGGAAACTAGTCAACATTGACATACATCATTGCCCATGTTCACATAGCTTACATGTTACAGCTGGATAAAATAAGTGAAGAGGCCAGTACTGCTGGAGCCCCGTTCTATAAATTATTCCCATGTATGATTCCTTCCTCACTTTAAGCTGTGAGGGATACAGCCAGCCACTGGTTGGTCACAGAGCCAGGGGTGCTTCGCCAATGAGGCGAGTTGAGGCTGTCGCCTCAGGCGGCAGCACTCCACTAGGTACCAGGGGCAGCAAAAATGCTGCTCCTGGTACTTTAAGAGCGAATTTCCGGGGGAGGGGGGCAGCAGAAACTGCTGCTGTCTCAGGCAGCGGAGGGGCCAGGATCGCCCCTGCACAGAGCTCCTCACATCAATTACCTATGCTGTCATAACTGAATACCTCAACAAGTAAAATTACCTGGGCTATTTAAGCAAAAATATTATTAACACTGTGTCTGTTGTATAGCAAAATATTACTGCTATATTATGCTACATGTTTCAAGGTTGTATCCATTAATTTTGCAGTCAAAACTCAAAAGTGCAATTATGAAATGATACGATCTAATAGGCATCAGGGCACCTTCACATCCGCAAATGCAGTGAGCAAAGTGGAATTCCAGCTTCATTGTGGTTGCACAGGGGCAAATAATGAAGGCACTGAGAAAGATTCAGAATAAGAAGCTCAATATCTTGAAGACCAAAATGGAAAACAATTGTGTGTCTCATAGTTAGTATTTGCATCGCAGGCTTGAATGGTGTATTGGTTTTTTCTGCAAGTTGTAAGGAGGGTGTGTAAAGAATACCTTTATTAATAGCACCAAGCAAGTCTCATTTTGCATTAATTTTAGAACATTGCAGTTGCACTTCCATTTTTAATTGAGACTTCAAAAGTAGGCTCTAAAGAAGGAATTTAACAATCCATATTCTCAACAGTGGTTTTGAATATAAGTTAAGTAAGTAAGTATGACTAATCGAGCAGTTTATTGGCATTTGTATGGGGGTAAACCAATGGCCTGCCCAAAAACCATCCGGATATCTACAGGGCAGGCTTGAACATTCTGCAACATGAGAACAGCATCAACATTAATGACCAAACAAGCAGATTTTTGTTCTGCAACCCCTCTCAGCCATATAGAGTACTCAAATGGCATTTCGCTGTCTAAATTGCAACTCTAATAAGCAGGGGGTTCCTAAACTACTGTCTACTGTAAACTTTTTTTTCTTCTATCACAGGGTTATCTCCACGTTTCCTTTCTTAGCAGACACGGAAAAATATTTGTGGAAAGGTCTATTTAGCAACATTCCTACAGGATTTTATGATCATTTGTGGATATTTTTACTTATAGAATAAGCGATTTCTCTCTTTACAGTGACTTGATGTGGCTCTTTGCCAATTCCATAATATGATATTTTCACACATAGTGAGGTTTGTGAGGCACACATATTTTTTTTGTATGTGACCAACATGACTATGTTAAAGCTTGCTTTATTAAGTGACCATTAAGTGACGGGCTGCTTTCCAATGTGATTTTCCCTAACTTTAGCTTTGCATCTCTGACCTTCTCCTGCTTTCTTCTGCTATCTCATCCTTACCTCAGGGCAAGGTCACACGTGGTGTTTTTATGTTGCGTTTTTAAAAACGTGCAGCTGAACGTAAATATGCACAAAATGAAGCCCTGTTGAAAATAAAGGAATACGCACTATAGCAATTTTCATGGGGCGCTTGCGAGCCAACATCCGGCACGCAACACCAGTATTTGCATTTTTCAGCAGAAACACCAATACACCAAAGAAACGCCATATTATTGAATTATTGAAAGTTTGGAAATACACCTCGCCGAAATACGCTTTTAATTATAGCGGGTTTTCATTATGGCATCCAAGCTCTCTCGAGATGGATTGTGAATATACGTATTTGGTATGCTGATGTCATTATGTTGCGTACTGATTATCACCACAACTACATTTTGCATGTAAATTACTTTTCCGCTTGGCTATTTTTCAAAATTTTTCAAAAATTCTTCCAAGTGAAATTGTGGGCAACGAGGAAAAACAGAAATGCATGTTGGGAAAAGAAAACTACAGCCTGAAAATGCATATTATCATGAGTGTGTGGTTTCATTGGCGTATTTACACTCAGCGGTGTGTTCCTAAAAACATAATGTAAAAACGCCATGTGTGACCACGTCCTCAGTATTTTGCACAGTTGCTTTCTTACACAACCTTGACATTGCAGTTTCTACCCCAGTATATTCCGTGGTTACAGACTTCTAACCACCTCATTAAGCTTTTTGTTGCTTTAGAACAAATGTGTTTGTATTTGCTGCAGTACTGCAACTGAAACTCTGGGGCACTCAATAGGCATCAATAAGCACCTGCAGCATAACTGATTTTAAAATATTCTTGTGGCTGGAAAACTAATTGCAAATTGTATCTTTTTGTAGCTTTGACTATTTGCTCATCAACTGATAAAGCCCACGTGTGTGCATACAAACAAACACACATACTCATATAAACAGAAATGTTATGACAAGCAAATACATTTATAGAACAGCCAAGCTGTTTTGAAAGTGTCAACATCAGATGTCAAAAGTGTGCACCTCAATCCTGTGCTAATACAGCAAGGGGTCAAACACACAGCTTTGTGATCACCAAAAGGTACATCAGTCTACAACCAAATGACAGGGGTTCGAAGGGTCAGGACAGCTTACAGGACATGATATTCCAGGGGGGAATGGAATGAATTCCAGTTGACAACACTAGACTCTGTCGAATGTTAAAATGTTCTGGGAATTGAATTGCTCCAATTTAAATCACAAAATCACCAGCCTTGCAAAAACCTAGATAAAGTCAATCTGTAAACTGACACAATGCAGTTTATTGTTTATTAGGATTTATTGCACACCATAAATGTGATCTACTCATTTTGCAAAACCTTTAATTTGTTGATCTCCCCTCTTCTGTACCATTATCAAGCTCTCATCTTATAATCATATGGGATTTCAATGCAGTGCACCTTTCACAAGAGTAATTTGTCTTTGTGCTTTCATGTTCCATCAGCTACATGCAACTTTATGGCTTGGGTGTCTTTTGCTTCATTCCCAAGGGGTTTTTTGACTACTAGTTAGGTAGGATTTGTTTAAGCAAAAGGTTGAACCTGACAGATATGACAGAGGTTTTAGAACCTAAACAACTACGTAACAACATGCACCACACCATAGATAGGCACTTTTATCTTATTTATCATTTTTATTTTGTTTTTTTTATCCTTTAAAATATAACCTCAATTTTGTTACAGCTTGGATTTCTGTAACTAGATAAATCTAAATTCAGGTATCCCATAAATTCTGTCTAGTGAAGGTCAGGACAAACAGCCCCACTCCAGTGTCCTGGAGTGATTGGGAAGTAACAAAGACGTGTCATTGAGAGATCAGTAGTTTGCAATGTATTCCATCCACAAGATATACTGTAAGTACAGTATCATTACTAATACAGCTTAATAAAGCTTTTTATAAATGATCACATTTGAAAAAGTTTGCATATTTCAATGATTTTTCCATCACTTCCTATTGATAAAATGGCAACTTCATCTAAGCTTGCTTCTTCTCAGTGAGCACCATAAAATTATTTTTATAATTAGTTATATAGTTTGCTGCATATAGCTACTTAATAGATTTATGACATCTAGTACTTTATTATAGTTCAGGATTTCTCAAGTTCATTACAACAAATCAGATTGTTTGTAACTAAAGCTTTGCATGCTTATCATAGTCAGACCCAATGACTTACAAAAGTAAAGGTAGGGTTAATGGTGTTTGCAGTCATTACTGATTTATAGATTTCCCATTGCCTGTATTCCACTTGATAAGGGGTTAATGGCCATCAATTGCCATTTACAAAAATATAGCAATTACTCTATGATTTCTTGTTGATTAAAGGATAAATAAACCCTATTAAACAAAAGAGGTGGTCCACACTGGCCACCTGTTATCCAGAATGCTTGGAACCTGGGGTTTTACACATAAGGGATCTTTCTGTAATTTGGATCTCCGTACCTTAAGTCTGCATAAAATCATTTAAATATTAAATAAACCTAATAGGATTGTTTTTCCTCCAAAAAGGAGTAATTATATCTTAGTTCGGATCAAGTACAAGGCACTCTTTTATTATTCAGAAGTTGTGAGTTTTCTCCAAAAGTAAAGACCAAAGTTTAGATAAAAAATTCAAATAATTTATTAGGACATACAGATGACCGCATAACCGTAAGTCCTAATAAATGATTTGAATTTTTTATCTTAACTTTGGTCTTTACTTTTGGAGAAAACTCACAGCTTCTTGCCGTTTTGGATTTTTGCACCCATGGACTGGGAGTATTTTTTCTCCCCTCATTCATTATTTTTTGACACTTTTTTTCTGATTAATAATGGTATAATTATAGGCATTGTGTGCCAATTTCTTTAATATTTTGACTGTTTTATTATTATAGACTCTATAGAGAAAAAGGAAATCTTTTTTTAAAATCTGGATTATTCAGATAAAATGAAGTCTATGGGAGATGACCTTTCTGGATAATGGGTTTCCAGATAATGGGTCCCATATATATATATATATATATATATATATATATCATTTAAATATATATATATATTTATACCTGCAAATAAGTTGCAGGTAAAACTTAGTCCCTTTTGTAAAATGTATAATGAATAGAATAGCAATAGAATTCTTAATGAATCAGATGAAAATTGAGCGTAGGACTGGCCAGATATGGGATGACTTTGACATAGTTGGCCATCTTAAATATATTGCAATATATGGACAAACAATCTCTGTTTTGTTTAAAGGGTAAGGCATTTTTCAGTAGCAGTATGCACAAAATATCTCTGTCTTAAATACTGTATATTGATAATGGGTTGAGTGCAGAGGACTCTTGTATGTGTGTGTATATATATATATATATATATATATATATATATATATTTATATATATATATATATATATATATATATATATATATATATCCATTTTTAAGAACGTTCTGTGATGCTCTATGTTCTTTCACTGTCAGTACTTATATTTTTTTTTTTAATAACCCTCTGTGCAGAATTGTATATAGAGAGGTTCAATATCTGTTAACTGCTCTATGCCAGAGCCTTTTTTTTTCAGAGTAAAGCACTATAGTATTACCTATACCTCATCAGAGGGCTAAAGTTAATGAAATGTAAATGTTAAGAAGGTCATTTACAATCCGTTTATGCATTACAATGCTCTCCCATTTCCCATTTATGGGGCATTTTATTGAGAAAATGTTTCATTTCCATTCTATTCCGCTAGAACAATAAAGTTTGATGCTGATAACATCTACATTTCTCCCATTGTTATTAACTGCTGAGTAGTGCAAAAATGTTTCCATATTACATTTCATCTGGATTATCTAGTAAATCGTAAGCCAAAATGCATTCATCTGCTCCTTCTTAAAAGGTTTCATCTTGAAAAGGAGAGAGCTTATAAAAGGCAGCAAGAATAAATTTATATATGTGACCTTTCCATTGTAATGACTGAAAAGAGATTCTTTGGGACGGCATGAGATCTGACATGAATCCTTCTGCCACATCACTCCGCTGTCCCTCTCACTGAATAGCCCTGATTATTGTTGCCCAGAGGGAGAAAATGAATTTAAAAATTGCATGTTCTTGTCACTGTAAATCTTTAATGCGTTTAAAGAAAGTTCCTTTCCGCATGAAGCTATTTCCATATTTCCTTTTTTTTAAAGAAAAAACGGGAAATAAGTCTGCAAATTAGTACAGTGATTCAAATATCCTTAAAGTCAGATTTAATTGGGGCAAATCCCTCCAGTGAATAGGAAGATGACATCTGTCTTCATTGCCAGGGTGGGACATTAAACTCCAGACAGGGCTGAAATGTCAATGTAAAATAATGCTAATAATTATTCTGAATGTTACTGTCTCCTTGACCTTGAAATGTAAAAGGCCAGGATTTAAGGCTTTTTGTCAGAAGTTAAGGAGTCATCTATGACACTGCTGACATTTATGATTAATGCAATCTAGTAACATTAAGGATGCAGTACAGGATACCATTAGATTACAATGGTCACTTAATTATCTTCCTCTGAGCTCATTGAAAGTTGTTATAAATCAAGCGAGGCAATCTTCTATCTATTGTAGTGAGAGTTCAAATTAATGCACTGGGTTTTAATTCAGTGGAGTTAGCGTGGAGTTTTGTTCAAAGGGTTAACATTCGAAATAGGATAGGAAGGGCCATTTCAAGAAACCATTCTGTTTAAACCAGGCATGTCATTATTCCTTAAAGTGGTCCTTCTTCTCTTTCCTACTGCTTTCATTTAAACCCGCTAGAAAAGAGTTTCTCTGATTCTGTTTGGATGTGTTGGTCTACACATGGAGGCAATTTTAATGGGAGGCAATGTGGTTTATCTTTTAAATAACTTTCTGTCTTGGCTTGTCCTTGAGCTTTAATCCTGCAACCTGCCTTTCTTTTGACCTCAGGTTGTTTACCCACTTAAAATCTCAGGCTTAATTACTGCATCACTCTATAATTGAGTGGCTCCAGGAGCAGATGCCCCTGACCTGTCGCATAGATTTCTACATTTAAATGCATTCAATGTTAGCAGGTCACTCACCGCTTCGAGTCTCTGGTCCGGGTGCAGCACCCCTACCTGCAACTTGGGGAGACTTCACGACCAATACAATTCCAATGTAGCGTGCACTCAACGGATCAGTAGACGGGTGAATTTTTTGCAGCTTTATTCACCGAACAATCCTCCTAACGCGTTTCGTGTGATCCCACATGTACTCATCGGTATGTATTACAAACACTCCATTAAAAAGCATTTGGAGTTAGCGTCACAGCTGACGCGTTTCCTCCCACTATTAACCCTGTTAGGAATAATACTGCTTGACATCCATTATATATAACATTATAAAAATTCTCAACAGAGCCATACTAAGTCACACACGGAATAGCACACAAGTGACAATAAGTAACCATTAAATTACCACATTTTGTTTAAAAACTGAAACATTGACTGTTACATGGATTGAAACTATTGCTCACAGTGTTACTAAATTCTATTCAAAAAGATTAGCTACATATTTTGTCCTTTACTGCAACATTGTTACAAAAAACGTGGCTACAGTTCACAATATCAACCAAACATTTCTCTTTAATTCAATTAGAAAGAAACTACCTATGACTCATTATGTGATCCTGGTGAATGCATTAACCAATTATATATATCTACTCTATCCTTTATCTGGGGTGCCAAAGTACTTCTGGACTGGATGTTCACAGACCCACCGGAGATCCAATACAGGGGCCACCACCCAACCCCTCTGGGCTCCCCTGATTCTGGTGCAACACCCCTACAGGCCCCCCACCTCAGTCGCAAGCCCCCAATCCAGGCCCCAGCGCATACCCGTCCTGTAGTTGTGGCCGCGTTCAGGGCAGGGGGGGGCAGCATGAGCTGTAGGTGGGTCTTGGTCAGCGGGCCCACCAGATTTTTACCTTCTGCCCCTCTGGCTCCCTCCCACCCTGTCGGGCACTTGTTCCTATTCCACATGACTGTACTCTGCCTTGTCATGTATAATGACAATTTAGTTTGCTGGAGATTTTTGTTTATTTTGAAGTTTTAGATTCATAAAAACATTCTCCCTTTGCTTATTTGAATGAATATTAAAATAAAAATGAGTGTATCGTATTCATCGTAACTATATATTAAAGGGCATATAAACACTGTTGCTCAACTACTTAACTCTGTTGGTGCAAAAGTACAAATACCAGCATACTTGAACAAGTTATCAAGGCTTAAAGTATGCTGGGAGCTGTAGTCCATCAACATCAGGGTTGGATTATTATTACTCGATAAAACTTTATTCCCATTCTCCATGGGAAATGTCCTTAAATTAATTAAAATTTAAAATCAAATCAAAATTCCCCAATTGGACTCTGAGCTGATCCATGCAAATCTGACTCCATGTTGTTTGTTCCTGCATCTGGAGTTGGAAGATTTAAACAGGTCGGCTAAACAGAATGAGTGCTCTTTTTGATTATTGGAGTGTATTATGAATCCAAAATTTCTGTAAATTAGATAATTCATAGGCAAATCGTTTTGCATGAGTAATTAAGCTATTGGCCATCTCTTTTAGTGAATTAAGGGGAACAATGGACAATTATATGGGGGTTTCTGATACTCTGAGAATCTTTTGTGTGTGTTATATGTTTTAGTTAAGTATTCATGTCCATTTAAATCATACTGCACACTTCACATAGCTAATCAATACCCTTCACATTCATCTTACTTCAACCCATAAAATGTCAGAAGAATTGAGAATGAAACATGGAATAATAATGTTGAACAAGACTGTTGATTCAAGTGGTACCACAGACACATAATTAGATTATTAGACTGCGCATCACCTGCCATGTCTACAAACCTTCAATGACCACAGACTTTTAGCATTGTAATCCTACACTACCACTTCACTTTCTTTGGACGTCTTAAGTGCCCTTTTATGCCATTGGCACAAAACCTCATGGGGTTATGTAATAAATGACACACATTTTTGCCCAGGTGTAGTATACTATAGTATTAGCAGGCTGCATTTATTGATCATTATTAATCACCTATTTAAAAGCAAACATCAAAATAGCCGCTATGGGTTACTGCACTTATGGGGGAATGTAATAAAAATCACAACAAGCAAAACAATTTGCCCATATAGGAATAAAATTTAGCATTATGAAATGTAATACTCTTCCTTAAACTGTTGCGAATTTTCATTGTGCATTGCTCACTTTTAAATAATTCTTGAAGGTGTTGTAATCTTTTGGAGCAATCATAACAACTTTTTCAGTAACAACATTTATTACAATTTGCAAACCTTATTCCACTGTTGGAAGTGGTCGCTAAACAGTTTCCAGTTTTGCAAAAGCTATATTAAATTTGTTTGGACAGTGGCATAACTTTTCACTAGTGATGGGCGAATATATTCGCCTGGCACGAATTTGCGGCAAATTTACGTGTTTCGTCGATGTCAATTTCCAAATTCAAAGATTTTTTCGTGAAAACGTTCGAATTTCAAGTATTTTTCGTGAACTTTACGATTTCACGATTTTTCATCAATTTTTTCGCGGTTTCGCAAATCTTGCGGGAAATTTACAAATTTTTCAGCGAATGGGAGAAATTTGCCCATCACTACTTTCTGCATTGCAAATATTTTTTTTGTTACCGACTTTTATTACATTCCCTCATTAGTGCCTTTTATTACATAAGGGGTAATTGAGTTTTCCATCTGTATGTCATTGAATAGTTTGCTAGTGGGAGCCAGTGAGTGCATGGATATCAGGGATGTTTAAATATACCGTAGTTCTCCCTAAGTAATCCATTCTCCTTTATATTCATATTTCCAGTGTGATTGAGTCTTTCATGCCTTCAGTGTTTTTGTCTCTTCAGTGATAATGTTATGTATTATATTTTTTAGAAATCCAGTAAACTGCAAAGCCACTGATGTATATGAATTGGCATTTTTGCCATGAGCAGTGGGTAATTCATTTGGATTGAAATAATGAGATATTTAATAATTTGTGAACACCATTTGTTTAAAGGCAAATTTTAGATTGTAAGTTCTTGTATGACTAAATGATAATAGAACAATGTATAACGCTGAGTTTGTTGGCACTATATAAATGATGATAACGGTGTCACTTAAAAAGAATGCAGCTAAAATAATGCAATAATTTAATGATATGTTTTTGATGAACCAGCCCAGAGATTCAGCAGCCCTATAACATTGCTGATCCAGGCCTTCAAAGTTGTCCCCAGCAGCTCTCCATTTTGGATCTTTTTAGGACATCTTTTGAGGACGGATTAATGAGCTGACCTCTATCATTTACCTGAATCCTTTGAATCTTTAATTCTGCTAACTGCACCATTTTGAGCAATAAACTGACAAAGAGTTGCTGTTTATTTTGGTTTCTTATGGTACTTCTCTAGTATCGTATGCTCTAGGTTTCACTTTTTAACTTTTTATCTCTCCCAGTAAATTCCCAAGTTTTGGTTCCCAGAAGAATATTTTTTAAAGTGATAATCCACTAGTTCAGTTATACCTTCCTTGCATTGAGAAATAGAAATGGATGCGCTTACAAAAACAAACGTATTACAACTCCATTCCTGTTCTGCATATTACTAATGAGATTATCATAAAGTGCATTTGTTTAAAGTGGCTGATTACCATTTTGTACTCCAGCAATGTCATTTGTCTTACTTTGTGAAGTGTATCTTATTCCCACATATACTTGATTATACTTAAAAGAGGAGTTTGTTTCACCATATCTGCCTGGATAGGAAAGGTTATTCTAGTTTATCAGCTAGAGCAGTTATCATACTGGGAACAGAAAATGTGTTCACTTTTAAATCTGCCTGGGAACCAGTGAATACAAATCATACTATCATAATGGGTGAGGCTTATGTTTCAGAATTCCAATTTGTACATTTTTGAGCTTTTTTTATTAGAAAAAACGTGAAATCTCGCCACATTCAAATGTGCGCTCTGGAATCTCAAAAACTGGATTTCATAAATGCGGGAAAAACTGAAATTGAGAGTAACGACATTCCACTCATCATTTTCCATCAACTTTTAAAAAAACTTGAAAAACTTGAATTGAAAAAAATCGCATGATTTAACTAGGACAACTCCCGTTGACAGCTTTTAGATGCCGATTTTTACATTTGAGTATTTCAAATGTAAAATGTCTCACAATCTAATCTGAATTTGTAAATTTTTGTGCAAAAAACTTAAATATCTGTAAAAATGTTGAATGTTAATATATTGACCCCAGTTAGTGTTATCATCTAGATACCCCTAGAGTCTGTGTATGTGCATATATAGAGCAGGAGTCAAAACTAGACTGTCTAAAGAAGCTAGATCCTTCAGCTGCAGATGGAGAGGTAAATGTTTGAGTTCTGTCTGACTTCATTGCTAAAGAACCCCTCTATTATGGGGTCTCAGGAGGGTCCATTTATAAGGGACAGCTGTGCCCAGCAATTTTTAAATCCATTCATCTTCCCATCTGCTTTTGCTCTTATATGAAGTGTCTGTAGTAAAAAAAAAATTGTATTCTATAAACCATAGTCCAAAATGCCACAGGTCAACTATTAGTTGTGCCTGTTTTTGTAAGCAACATAGTGTAGTAGTAGATACCTGTGAAGAATCACCCTGGTGGTCTAGTGGGCCGGCGGGGAAGCCCACAACAGTTCTGTTATGGCGCGCGGCACGCACTTCTGGGTTTTGGTGCATCGCCAGCGCCATGATGTCATTGCAATGGTGTGAAAATTAAATAATTAAAGGGGCTCTGTGCACAAACTCATTGCCCATTGTTCTACTTGCTAGTATCCTGGGTGTGATTTCTTATGCTTGATTCCTGGTTTTGATCCCTGCCTGTCTGCTTATTCTGAACTCTGACAACATTCACCCTTGCCTGCCTGACTATCCTGAACTCTGATTATCCTGACCCTTGCCTGCCTGACTATTCTGATTCTACCAGTATTGACCCTTGCCTGCCTGACTATCCTTGAACGCTACCTGAACTGACCCCAGCCTGATTGACCTTGCTTGAACTCCGCCTGAACCGACCACTGCCTGTCTGACGTTGCTTGAACACTGCCCGCACCAACCCCGGCCTGTCTGACTACGCATTTTCTATTCCTAGAACTGTTGCCTTTCATCCAAAGACTTTATAACAACCCTTTGTTAGTCCAGAACTCTTGCTTGGCTCCTCTCCTATTAAGACCTGGCAGCATCCAATTAGCGTAGGGCTCCTCCCGAAGTGAAAGGCAGCCGCTACAGGCGGAATCAGAGCCGAGACCAGAGAGCCTAGCATTTGTTCTGGATTTAGGGTTGTGACAATACCATTACCGGTCGACCAGAGGTAATGTAAAAAATCACAGACATGTTTTTAAGAAATTGACAACATGGGAGTCTTTTTTTTCTATTGAAAAATCAGTTGTAGTACAGTGGATAGGAGAATATGTGTGTAGTATGTAGGGCATGTGTGTAGCAGTATATAGAGTGAAACATTTACGTGATTATGCCCTCCCAAAGCAGAAACAAGGTGCCAAGAAAAAAACAACCATGTAGTTTGCAACAAAAAAATTGTTGCAAAAAAGTTTAGCGTTTTTTTTCAGCAACGCAAAATGGGACAGATTCACTCATCATTAATATTGACTCCATGATCTGCACATATATACACTCAAATAAGCATTTAGAGAATAACTCAATGTATTACTTCCAAAGAGAAATGTTTGGTAGATTATTGTAGGCCATAATGAAACATCCATTGTTGACAAAGTCACAAATATTTGCAGCATATACTGTACATTGTGAGAAAAAGTGAAAAATATATTTGCACCATATACATTCAGTGAGAAAAAGTTATCTCCTGGTTTATCACATGAAAACTTATGGACGAGATTCAATTCGAGGTGAAAAAACTTTTCTCCAAATTCAGTTTCAGTTTTTTCCCATAGACTTCAATGGGGTTTCCAAGTGATAGACTGTTAGATAATTATTTTCTGAATTGATTTGCATCTCAAATTGAATCTCATCCATGACTTTTCATGTTGTAAACCTTTTTGTCACTGAATTGAATCTGGCTAGTGATGGGCAAATTTATTTGCCAGGCGTGAATTTGCGGCAAATTCCCACAATTCGCAGCCAGCGAATAAATTCGTGAAACCAAAGCGAAAATTTGCCGGCATCAAAAACAAATGGACGCCAGCATCTGTTTTTTTGGACGCCGGTGAATTTTCACCAGTCCAAAAAAATGGGCAGCGGCTTAAAAAAAATTGGATGCCGGCGTGAAAAATGGATGCTGGCGTCAAAAACGAGACGCTGTCGCTGTTTGGTGAATTTTTCGCCATTTCCCGAATTTCGCTGGCAATTTGCTAATTTTTCGGCAAAATGCCCCAAATTCGCCCATCAATAAATCTGGCCCATTATCTGGTCCCCAAAACAGAGTGATTTATTGCTGATGATGCAACTGTTCAGTTACAATATCTTCAATGGTATTACTTCTCCAGGGGACACGTTTATTCTGTAGCTTCCTTAGTGGCTTCATGTTTACAAGCAAATTGTAATTCAGGCAGTTTAACTCTGGTAAAATATAGTTAAAAAAGGAAAAATTGTGGAAGGAAAGGGTCCAAAGAAATTGTATTGATTCTTTATTGTACTGGGCCCTCATAAAATGTACAATATGCATGTGTATTCATACAGCATTTATCCTATGCACCTGGTGTAATATCCAATTGACCCAAACAGCAAAGCTTTGCAAGTGAGCTATTTACTTTACTGTTAAAGTCAACATACAGTATTTAGTGCCTAGAGGAGCCTAGCTGAGCTGGGCCGCAAATGCAGATTAAATCTTTTAGTCCACAAAACAGTTTCTAATGCTTTTTTTGAAGTGATGTATCAGCTGACACTCACATGTCGACTGCCTACTTTCACTGCAGGGACAGATATTTTGGTGATAGAAAAATATAATTGCTACAGCTTTATGAATTTCACAATATGGGTCAAGGGCTATTCAGAGTAGGCACTTGGTGGCCTCAGGTGAAGATGATATGGCAGATTAGAAACAATCACTCTGCTCTGCAGAAATCAATGGTCCTGCAGAACTGCTTATTCACTGCAAAGCAAAAGTGCATTAGAGCATAGATTTTTATTCTTTAAAATTCTATTGCGTGCTATCAGCAATCACTGCTTTTTGCAATTTGTGTTGGGTTGTCAAAATGTAACTTTGTGTTTGCCGATTGACATCTCTGAACAAATAATAATAGACTCCCACCAGCCTCACTTATGAATGGAAAAGCAGATTTGGCAGGTTTTTATGTTAAGTTTGGGTGACAGCAATTGATGTTAACAGAGGTAACCTGCCAGGGCTGCTTTTCCATATTCAACTATGTAGCCCCTAGAGTCTGTGTATGTGCATATATAGAGCAGGAGTCAAAACTGGACTGTCTAAAGAAGCTAGATCCTTCAGCTGCAGATGGAGAGGTAAATGTTTGAGTTCTGTCTGACTTCATTGCTAAAGAACCCCTCTATTATGAGGTCTCAGGAGGGTCCATTTATAAGGGACAGCTGTGCCCAGCAATTTGAAATCCATTCATCTTCCCATTTGCTTTTGTCTGTAGTAAAAAAAATTGTATTCTATAAACCATGGTCCAAAATGCCACAGCTGGAAGAAAGGTCACAAACTACAAATCAAATCTTGAGAATTATTTTGCTTATTAGTTGTCCCCCCCTAACATTTGCCATGACTTTGGATTGTTCTTTACAAATCCCAAAAGCTGCACAACTTAAAATCTTATTTTCCCAAAAAGACACAAAAATGTGCCCTTCCTCGTGCCAATTCTCAATCCATCTTTTGAATAAATACAGCTAGAAAATGCCTAGACTTTCAAAAATGATTGAAGATGTTTGTCGTTAAATGCTCAACCATCAATCATTGTCATTTAATGTAGTTTTGTCCATTTGTGGAATTATACCTTCAAATGACATTGCCATTTAACTGGCGTTAAAGAAGTTGAAAAAAGAAAATTCTTTCTTGGTACGTCGGAAGATTCGCTATTGCTGCAATCAAAACGGTTATCCGTATTTCTTCAAAAACATTTTTAACTGGGAGTAATTTCATAGTCCCCAGTATAGTTTTATAAATAGCAGTAGCAATGAGGGTATCGTTGAATACACATTTGGGAACTAAGACCTTGATCAGCAAATAAAGTTAAAAAAATATTTTTATTATTATGACACGATGGGGGATTATTTATCAAAGGCCGAATTTATCTCAATATTTGCTGCTACAAATCCGCTCTGTTTTTATGCTTATTATTAATTTTTCCCGAAAATTTGCTTTGCAATAAAAAATCAGATTTTCACAATTTTTTTGGAATTTTCACCCGAAAACTTCGGGGTATTGCACGAAACCCAGCGCACATCAAAAAATAATTGGGACTTCTGCCATTGACTTTATGCAACCTCAACAGGTCTGAGATGCTGGATTTTTAGAATCTGACTTTGGGGTTTAATAAATTCCGAAAAATCTTAATTTTTTTAAAAGTCAATTTTATAAAAAAAAATCACACATTTTTTTGTGATTTTTGCATTCGGCGCTTATTAAATAACCCCCAAGGTGTCTGCACTAAAACTATATTTTCAGAATAATTATTCTTCAGAATGAAATAAACTTAAAGAAGTGTGGAAATTAGTATTACACACAGTAGAGCAGTTTATGTGTAGAACATTTTGAGGACAATGATGCCTTATAACAGTGGTAATCGCTAGCGTTGATTCCAAACCAGAAAGCCTTGAAATGCTTACAGAGCAGATTTTCCTAAATAACTGCCTAGTAATTACACAACAATACACCATGATGAGGGTGGTTATTTGTCACCAGCCAGAACAGAGTTGGTGAAAGCCCAAAGGTAAAGATAGCTGTCCGGGGTGCACTATTCATGCATTGTGTTTTCTTTCCCTAGATAATGGCCACGTGGGATTACATCGGAACAAAGAGCACAAAACGATTCCGCCTCAAAGAACTGAAGCTCTTATTCTTTTGTGAGGCTGTCTTTTTTTTTTTTTTTTTTATAGAATTCCAAACAGCCATACATCTTTCCAATATGCAACATCTCTCGGTGGTAACCGTTCATCATTTGTTCTTTTGTTAATTACTTGTGAATAACATTAAATGGGGAACTGGAATGCACATCGGTTATACAAGCATTGTCGTATTATGTGCCAGATCCCAAAAAATTCATTATGCAGGTCTTATAACTATAGAGGCCCAAATGTGTTGGAAATGTAGTAAATTGAATGCCTGATGATGCTGTTACGCTCTTCTAGGATTTGGGCCTTAAAAACAAACTGAGCAAAGTGCCCAACCCTAAAGCAGCACTTTTCTGTTCTTCGGTATTAAATCACTTCGTTATGTGCTAGATTTACTATTGATTTAAAGAATAATTGCACACCTGCTGAGGAAAATTCTCATAACCATTTACACCTTCTGAGGCATGAAAAAAAAATCTGCAGTGGAAAAATATCACATAGCTTTGTCAAAAATGAATGTTTACACCTCAAAACTGGACTAATCATTTGCCTGCACATCAGAGCTTTTTTTGTTGCCCCAGGTTATTTTGTCAAAAGTGATTTTTTTTTTTTTTACATTTTAGAAAATCTAAGCCATATAAAAATAATATTCTACAATGGAACCAGTGTATCAAGCATTACACGCAGTACCAATCTATAAAGCTATAATAGGCATTTTTCTATTTATGGCAGTATGTGAAGGAGTATATGATTCTCCAGTGTAACAATAAGGGTTAACTAAAGGCCAACACAATCTAGTAAAATTCTTTTACTGAAATTGTGTGATAGGACTTAAAGTGAAGCAGGTGCATCACTGACCATGTAGAACAAAATACAGTATGTATTATTCCTATAGATGCTGTAGACTCCTTAGGAGCTGTCTTGATTTGTAAGGACACAATTTGAAATATCTTATATCTTAATGCTCATCCTAAGGGGCTGATTTATCAGCGCTCAAATTTACATTTTTACTGCGATTCAAATGTTTTTGCTCCAAAACTCATGAATCTGAACTGGCATCTCCACGTTTTTTTGGAGAGTTTGTAGACCCATGTGAGTCAGGAGTAGAATGTGAATTTGATACATTAGAGGGTTTTTTTTATTTGATCAAGTTTTTAAGCTTCAAATTTGTTATAAAAATAACCAAAAATTTAAAGTTAGTCAAATTTAAAGTTAGTCGCAAATTATTATTTTGATAAATAGGCCTCTAAGCAATGCCATCTCCTGCGTAACTACACACAATTCATTTTCTTTGGACAATACGCCCTTTAGGGCAGAGACACACGCTGCTATTTCGGGAGATTAGTCGCCCAGCGACAAATCGCCTCTTCTTCGGGCGACTAATCTCCCTGAACTGCCTTCCTGCCGGCTAGAATGTAAATTGCTGGTGGGATGGCACTCGGAACGCTTCATTTTCCAAAGTCACCCGAAGTTGCCTCACAAGGAATTTTCAGGCGACTTCAGAAAGCCAAAGTGATCCAAATGCCATCCCTCCGGCAATTTACATTCTAGCCGGCCGGAAGGCAGTTCAGGGATATCAGTCGCCCGAAGAAGAGGCATTTGTCGCCAGGCGACTAATCTCCCGAAATAGCAGCGTGTGTCTCTGCCCTTACTCTACCTGACTATTGATCTACTGTTTAGCAGTGCTAAACAGTAAAGATTATAAAATAAAGATATTTTTCTAAAAATCTGTATAACAATAACTATAGATATAATGAATTTATAAATGATATACTAATTCATTAAAGTTAGAGATATACTGGGCAATGTACCACCAATTGTTAGTCCTAATACTTAGCTATGCACAATTTACTTTAAGGTAAATACCAGAAAGTGAATTTTTATGACATTATATAACTATTTACCTATACCAATAATAAGACAAATGCATCTTCTGAAAAATGTCTGGCCGTATTAGTCACATCTGTGCCAATTGTTATAGTATGTTTTCTTTCATTTTCATTTTGTCTCGTGTTACAATTAAAAAATGTACCTTTAAAACAAAAGACACCCAACAAATAAAATGTTTTAAATTGAAACGGTTTGACTACTATGAACAGCCAAACACCATTCTGTTGCAAAGGGTGTTAGAGCTCAGCTGCAGCACTCCACATAAGTACCTGAATATGAATTTGCACTGCTTTACAATGAACAGGGATTATCAGGGATTAATGGCTATGACCAGCTTTTTACAGGATCTAGAGTTCAAAAGAACTTGATAAAGATAAAAAGTTTTTTTGATCTCTAAACAATAAAACCAAGAAGCTTCAGGTAATTTTGAGTAGACAAATACAAGAGCTCCTCTGCACTCAGCTCATTGTGAATTTATTATGGTCATTGAGATTTTTCGTGCCTTAAAATATTAAAAAATTCCTTACCCTTAAAACAAAACAGGGATATTGCAATATATTTAAGGTGGCCTGGGAAAGCTTCATAAAATAAAATAGAGTTGTTATTTTGCCCTATACATGTGCCCACTGTATAGTTTATGTGCCACATGTTAGGAAATGTAGGGGGGAAGGAGAGTACCCCCAAAAAAATTTACGATCTTTTTCAGCCTTTCGCCCTTAAAAAAGTAAAAGATGCCAGCGTTTTTTGGGACTTAGAAAAAATTTCAACTTTTTTTGAAGCAAGCCCTATCTACTCTATTGCACTTCGCCTGGTCTGAGGTGGCGAAGGCGAGTCTGGGGCAAGAGGTAACGTTCAGTAAAATGCGCAAGTTAGTGAATTAGCGTAGTTACGTCCTTTCGCCATAGCTCAACTTCGTCTGGCATAAGGGTGCAAAGAAGCGCTATGGTAGGTCCACTTCGCTAGCGAATTTACGCCAGCACCCGTTAGTAAATCATCGAAGTAACGAAATGACGTCACGCTGGTGTTAGCCACTTCACCCTTTAGTGAATTTGCCCCTTAAAGTACTGGACAAATGAACACAACAGAACACAATAGTTTGCTGATAGTTGATCCATTTTAAGGTTTAAATTCAGTTTGGTATTCAACCATTTCTTTTGTCGAAGATTTGGTATTCAGATAGATTTAGGGCATCTCTAATATATATTCTTTAGAAAGTTGCTGTACTGTGGCCTTAGGCCTCACATAAATGATTTATGTTGTCACTGTCTTACATCCCATTCCTACTGACATTATTATATAAAAAGTATAATGAAAGTCCCCAACTTATTCTTCGATAATAGAATAGGCCAAATACTGTCAATTGTCGGTTTCTTGGGCTTCAGTGTAAGACTTTAACATTGTGAAAGAAAATTGCATTTCTACTTAAAGCAAGTTAATTGTATATATTTAGTTAGAGACCATTGTTTGATAAATTACAGATTTTTTTTCCTGTCCTTCGCCCTGTAATGAAATTCAATCAAAATGTGCTATCACGGTTCTTGGAAACAGAAATCTGTTTAATGAATGTTAGTTATTTTTTTCACATCGTCTATTAATTACTTATTTCAGGCCAGCTAATTTTTTAAAAGCAGATTTAATTGTTTTGCTAATTGGAGAAAAACAGAATAAAGACCAAACGTGCAATAGTTTGACTTACAAACAAACAGTATAATGCTGTGCTAAATATAAAATCTGAGAAAGTGCATACCTTTATTAATTACACCAATTTTGTGCTCATCTGTTCATATACATGGCTAATAAGGTATTTGTATTTTCTAAAGAAAGGGTAATTGAAATGCATGTTCTATCGACTAAATAGCAGAATCTAATACAGCTTACAAGACTTTATTTTAATGACCATAATTATTCTATTTTATTTTCCTTTCTCCTCCATATTTATTCTATTCCAATCAGTCAGTTCATATCTGGCCCTAGTGCTTCAGCCAGATAATTGTCATGGGAGAAATTCCCCCGGGAGTCCTGGTGCCTTATAAGTAGCAGAGTAGTGTATCCTATAGTGAAAACGTGCGCATCAGGATGTGACTGGTGGTGAATAAGGATGGGCGAATTTTTTCACCTTGTTTCGTCGCGGAAATGACGCCCATAGACTTGTATGGCGTCATGCGACAAAAAAAAAAAGCAGCGCAACAATTTTTTTTGACACCCATAGACTTTAACGGGCACCAACGACATTCTGCCGGCGGCAAATTTTTGGAGAAACAAAACTGGTCAAATTCACCCATCCCTAGTGGCGAACCTTGTAAGTGGGTTTGGTGAAAAAAGTGTTTCCAGAGACATGGGTTGCTTTTTTTTTCACTTGTAGCGATGTGGTATAGTAATGGGGGCTAAGTTCGCTCCTTCCTTCGCCAACCTATATATGGGTTGGTGGGAGGAAACCCATATCGCTGTAGGCTGGAAGTGTTTAAAATTGTATATACGCTATATAGATAATTTATTATGCATTTGGACTGGCAGTAGACAAGAATTTAAGGAGTTTGTACAAGCAATTAATACTAATCTAAATTTAAAATTCAAAGATAATTTTTCGCAAACAGGGATTGAATTTCTAGATGTGAAATTATTTTCTAAGGAGAACAGGATTAATTCCACAATATATTGTAAACCATGCAGTGGTAATACTGCATTTTTTTTTTATGCCAATTTATTCGCCGGCGGCAAATCGCGGGAATTCACAGCAAATTCGCCCATCACTAGTTACAAATAAAATATATAGTATCAAACAAATTATCAATCAGATTAACAATACCAAGTACAGTCACAAAACGAATGTCACTAGACACTTTATGGAATGCAATAATAGTAATTTTAAATACTTTTCTGTACAAGGAATTGAACAGGTTAAGACAGGTATAAGCGGAGGAGATATTTTAACTAAATTGTATAAGAGAGAGGTATATTGGATTTTCTACTTGCAGACACGGTTACCACTGGTTTTAAATTTTGTATTCGATGTGACTTGCTATATGTAATTATACTGTACAAATTTTTATATTATGGATTTTTACTTTTTCTTTGGACTACGTCCTAATTGGTTGTTTATGTAACAGACTTATTGAATTGTGATTGGTTTTAATACTGGGAGGGTTTATCTGAAATTGAGTATGCATTTCTGGAGACATGTGTCCCATTTGGGATTGCCTATGACTAAGTGCTAGGTAAGCATGAAACGCCAGCCTGCTCTGGTGAATAGTTTGAAAGCACTAGCCTAGATGTGGTGGTAATTCCAGGGTTCCTAGCAGTCATGGTGCTTTTACTAAATGCAGAAAATATCAAACTGCTGGAAATCCTGCTGGATTCCATGGTTTGATACTTAATTATTCTGCCCCTCAATTGAAATTGCAGCAGGACCCAATATGTTCCATGTTTTGTGGGTTACATCATCCCAAATATATAACACACTCACTAAGAAGTTTGTTTGGAAATCATGCTTCTCTGCTTTCCCACAGAGATAAATAGAGAACAATTCCACTCCCAGAAACACAGGCTTAGAATTTTGGGATATTGGGTTCTGTGGTAGTACTACAATCTTAGTATAGTGTCAGTAGGTCTGCATTCATGTCTGAGCCTCAACCACCAAACTTTGTGCTATAAGTCAACAAACCCACCTAGAAAAATATGTGTACAGCACTTGAAACATAGAAAATCAAAACTAGGATAGGAGACCTAAAAAATTACACCCTATTTAGGTTTAAGAATAGCTACCAAAAAGCTTTCAGATGCTTGTGATTACCCTTGGCACTGAAAATTACAGGCAGCACAAGAAAGAGCTGGAGAATGAGAAAAAAATATTGCTTAGAAAACAACTTCACCCAGTTTGAAGCATCACACGGAAATATGTTCCATTTTTGTTCCATCTTTTCATGAAAACAGAACATTAAATGCAATGTGGTTATAAATATAATAAGATAGATAGATAGATAGATAGATAGATAGATGATAGATAGATAGATAGATAGATAGATAGATAATCCTTTAAGAAATCATAATATACCATGTGTGTATTGGATTCAGTCTTCTTATTTCCAAGAACTAGTAAGATGGAGGGAGCTGGTAGGCCAATTTGTTTTCTGTGACTATGCGGGTGTTAGCACATGCACTGAACCAGATAATAAGAGAGTACAGGAATAAGTGAACCTAATTGTTCATAGTTGGACCAAGAATGCACCAATCAAATACCATCCGTTTCATGACAATAGCAGGTGCAAAGGTCTCTAATCTTGTAAAAAAACACACTTTCACTTTCATTTGGTAATCTGTTATAGGATGCTACAGCCAAAAGCCATCGTAAACACATGTTTCTGCATTTTTATTATTTTTCATTATATATTATTTCCACTTTAGCAAGACTTTAGTTTAAACTTTGCATTATTTAAACTAAAATGTGAGCAGGATTTTTTTAGGATTATTCACAATTATGTTATTTGTATTTCTACTGAAACAGAAAATCTATTTTTCACAAGCAGAGCCACGTAAGAAGTGAATCGTTTCCTAATAAATCTAATGTGAATGCAGTTGTGCGAATGAATCAAAGCCTTACCCTACAATCTTTTGGGCTTTGTTCTTCATAACCAGCTTACATTACATACACACATTTCTCAAGTGAAATTTACTTTGAGTTTTGAAGATGCATTGACTTGATCTCCAACAAAACATAATCTTGCTTGTATTCAATTTACTTGCATCAGGTTAAATATCTATACAGGTATGGGACCTGTTATTAAGAATGCTTGGGACCTTTGGTTTTCTGGATAATGGATCTTTCTGTAATTTGGATCTTCATACCTTAAATCTACTAGAAAATAATGAAAACATTAAATAAACCCAATAGACTGGTTTTGTTTCCACTAAGGATTCATTATATCTTAGTTTGGATCGAGTACCTATATTAAATCCTTCCATTGCTGCCCCCCCTTTCCTCAATGACTTTTTAACACATCTTTTCAGTACACTACCAATCATATAAATTGGTTTAGCTTGTGCTTTACGATGCAGAAAAAGATAAATTGACTAAATAAGAATTTACAAATAGAATGTTCTCATTTTTAAGCAATCCGCATTTCATAAAATAAATGTCTAAAATTCAACAGTACGGCCAAAGAATAATAACTTATAAAGTCGAATAACAAAAGCAAAAAGTTCTACAATCTTGCAGAGAGAGTCATTATAAGTGTTTTTTTTCCCTGTGGATCAAATAAAGGAAAATATGAAACTGTTGGTTTCTGACAACGAATGCTACAAGAAGGCATTAGGCAAGTAATCAAGGTTTGTGTCTGTGCTATAACCTCCTAACAACAAAGGCAAGAATTATATTAATCATTATTCCAGACTAGATATTTAATACTATTATAGAGAATGTGGAAATGTGACTGTTACTCACTTTCTTGCATGCATAGGATGCATTAGCGGCTTGTAGAAAATGAAGAAACCATGGGTGGTAATTTAATGCATCCCCAAGCCCCTGTCTAAGCGACGTGTTAAAGGACTGAACATTAATCTCTGCCTGACTTGTAAAACACCAAGAGATAATTGTTGGCTGAGCTCCAACTAAGTGCAGCATTTTATCCTGTCAATCAAAACGGACTCATCAAAAAAAAAAGAGGAAATATATTTAAAGTATATTGAAATCAGCAGTGTACCAGTCCAAAGCTGCAGTCAATTTCACTTTGTATTCTCTAATGCAAACAGTGTGTTTGCTGTGGTTTGTATAGAAATCGACAGAACATACGGTACATTAAAACAAATGCCTTATTATACCGCTTATAATGAATGCCTGTGCCATTTATGAGGGTCTGGTTACTCCTGTATTTGGTTCCTCTCAGTAGGAGTGGAGATTGGTATCTTAAGATGAAAGCCCTTATCGGTCTATCAGAACCAGGGAATGTATCACATTTACATTTAAAGTCACCTGAGTTTATCCATATTACAGATGTCTAAAGATGTATATATTATGCCTGCAAATTTAGCATCCGAATCAAAATGGTTTATTCATGGGCCAAGAATCTGTTATTTATTTTTTAGAAAACTTTATAAACAACTTGCCTAGGTGTTGCATACATATGGTTATAGTTATTTCTAGCTGTTACTTGGAACGAGACTCTTTGTAGGTCATTTACTAGTTCTCTAATGTGAAAACTACAGTAGAATATACAGTATACATTAAAATGTTTATCAAATTAAAATGAAAGATAGGCATCTAACGTTGGCCACACATACTCATATTTCATACTGTACAATTAACTCCCCAGAAAAATCTATGGTCCATGAAGGTGTTATTCAGGCTGAGTGAATTGACCAATAAAACATGGGTGTGAATGATCTACAACAAACTGGTCAAAATTGCAAACTAGGCTGAGCAGAGACCTGGTTCAGAATAGTGATGGGGTCCTTCAGCCAAACTAAAACTGCAGTTATTGTTTTGTAGTTGGTGCCAACCAATCGTCTCCATGTATACTGTAGCTACAGTATATCTAACTAATAGCAGATAAATTAGCCAAATATACAGAGAGTTATATTTCTGTTAATTTTTCTATATTTTTTTTTTTTAAACACTCTCTTCAATCAGAAACATTGTGCTTCCAAAATATACACTGGGCATTTAATGTCCTGGTGCTAGTGATCCCCTAACCATTGCCACAATGCCCTTTATGATATAACTTGAGGCTAAAGCACAACTATACGTTAGAAATATTCTGCTGAATTGTGTTTGTACTCTTGCCTACTCTTGTCAATCTCTTGGCTGTTGTCTTCGTGTACAAGGGTTTTTTTCTTTTTTAAAGGCTATGAAAATTTATTGATGTTTGTGGAAGTGGAGACTTGCACAAATCTGACACTGCAAGTGGAGTAAGTTACAACATCATAAAAGCTTAAGAATCAAATCAACAGGAAAATGTTTTAAGAAAATATTTAAAAGGATTCCATATACCATTCAAACTATTTATTACTAAATAACGATGTGTACGTTGCAAATAATTTATTCTACCATTTACAATTCTATTCTGGTCATGTGCTTTCAGAAAGAGGCAGCACTCCACTATGGGAACTGCTTTCAGATCAGCTATTTTTACTCCTACTCATTATTAAAGAAGGATCACTGTCACATTCGGAACCCTAATCCAGAACCAGTGTTAGGCTTCCTAGTTTAGGCTCTTGCTTCTGCCTAAAACAGCCGCCTTCACTTCAGGAGGAGCCCTCTGATAATTGGTTGCCGCCAGGTCTTATTAAGAGAGGAGCAAAGCAAAAGGTCCTGGACGAGCAAAGGGGCACGAGCGTTTCACCAAGGATACAAGATGGAAGACAACGCTTGGAAGACAGACCAGACAATACAGTGTAGACAGGCATGCTGGCCAGTTCAAGCAGAGTTAAGAATAGTCAGACAGGCCGGGTCGGTGCAGGCAGGGTTCTAGGAATGGTCAGACAGTCTAGGATCAGGATTCAAGAGCGTAGAATAGTCAGGCAGGCAGGGGTCAGCTTGGAGAGGTCAGAATGAACAGGCCGGCAATGGTTAGATTGGATAGTTCAGAATAGGCTATGATTAAGTATCCTAGTGATACGAAACGCGTCAGACGAGAGATGATTATATAATAAAGCTTCAATTTTTAATCTACTATTTTTCTGGTCTGATCAATACGTGAGTTTGCCAGTGTGCCCGGCACCAACATTTGTGCTTAAGAAATATATGTTACACATCTTTATGTAAATTTTCTCCTAATCAGTGCAGTTTCACTGAACTTTCACAGCAAACATTTGGATGATACATGCTTATTTTCTGACGTAATAAAAGAACATTTCTCCTTAGTACAGATGGATACATGGAAGCAGAGCAGATGCACTTCCTAGCTAATCAGGCAACGGCTCAGCAGGGTAACTCAGATTTCTGCTGGCATTTACCTCCCTTCATAGAGTTTAATTAAAGCACTTTATGCCTGCTTTTGTTTTATCTGGTGCCAATGTTTCTCTTTTTGTGGCAATTCTAAGATAACTAGTAATTTTCTGTAATAATCAAATGAGGAGAAATCCACAGAGGTAAGTTAGATGGTCTATAAATGATGGTTTATGTTGCTAAATTAAAAGTCAAATTTATTTATGTTCATTCTGCAACACTATCTACGAAAATGAAGTGAAATATAAACACGTAGAATGCATAATAATTCTCACTCCTTGTGGTTTGAGCAGTACAATAATCTTCTCCACTGACTGTGATTACATTTTATCTAAATTCTTATTCCATTAAAAGGTACAATTTAATACTATTAAATGGGGGTTCATCCCCATCTAAAGGCCTGTCTCAAGGATAATGTCATCCAGCCATGGATCTACGGACCCTTTCAGAACAATTCATTTGTGATCCGTAAAGTTCCCTGTTAGACTAGGCACCATGGGCAACTTTGTCTCCCTAAGCAACAATCCACAGAGTTTGCCATATAATTTTAAATTACATTATACTGTATGTGTGTATATATATATTTATATATATATAAATATATATATATTATTTATATATATATATATATATATATATATATATATATATATATATATATATATATATATATATATATATATATATATATATATTATATATAAAGACCTGGATGAAAACTCGCACTCACAGGATAATTAACGGTGTTTTTTTGTATATATAGTGCAGAGTTTAGGGAAAGTACTAAAGTGATGGCTTAAGCTGTTCTCCGTTTAGAACATCTAGCATATCTAGTTCCATGACGAAGAATGTAAGGCATTCAGGTTAATGCAATTTACAAAGTCATTGCTGTAGGAATCCCCTTGTAGCAGGATTGTCTGTTTTGGTTTCACTCTCTGCGTGAGTTTAAACTGTAGGTGTAACTAAGTAATAGACAAGGAGTATTGGGAGACTGTAAGATCCATCAAGCACACTTATTAGAGTGGTGTTTGTTAGGCCTTCAACCAGTTGGCTAAAACTGAGCTGTTTCCTATTGGAGATGCCTCATGAACTAGAAGTAAGTCTGCACCACAAATGAATGGAAACACTGTAGCCAGCGTATCATTCACATAGTCATTTACGCACAGCATAGTTCTACAGTGTCCCTACCGAAATCTTGCATTTTTAAGCATTTGGGAGTCTCCTGTTGGCTTAATCCATTACCAATACTATCAGCCTATTCCTTTGGACAAAGCTGTTCCCTTGCTTTCTGTGCCTCTGGGATTCTATTCTTTAAGACCTAGGCCTTCTAGAATTCTAAAATATCTAATAATCCATGCCTAGGCTTAATTTCTCCATTTTAACAGGATCAAAATAGGGCTATATTTATATATAGGCATCCAAGGTCCTGTGCCTAGGGCGGCAGCTTTAAAGGGGCGGACATAGGGTGCTTATATAATAGATGTCCTATCCCTATAGAGTTAATTCCCTACCTTTTGTATGTAGTTCTCTTTTCCCTTGTTATTGGGCCAAGTCCTTGTAACTGGTAAAGTGTAACACCCACACCTATTGGACAAAGAGTGTAATGACACTCCCCTGCCACACTGCTATATAGTGTTGTGCAGGGAGTGTCCTCTTCCTCTTTGGCTCCTGGTGCTGCTGCTAGGTGAATCCCCATTGAGCCTGGGATCACCATAGGCCCCAGTAAGCATTTACCCCAGAGGGACCTGACACCTTTGGTGCTAAGTCGGGGACAAGGTAACCCCGTGAACGAGGACTAGCTAATATAGAAAGATCTTGTTATAGACTCTCTAGGAGAGTAAGACAGAGAGGTGTAGCAGAAAGAGCAGTTGTCGCTCCAACGAGGATTGTAGGAGGAAATAGCTTCCCACAAGGCCTGTTTGCCTTTAGAGCAGGGAACTCAGTTGATAGGCATCTAGGTTAGCAAAGGACTACCTGTACCCTACCTGATCGATCCCGATCCCCTCACTGGCAACGTCGGTTAAACTGGGAATTGATGAACACCTATCTGCAATATCTTTTGGGAGTCGCATCTGTTTGACTGTGAACCTTGTAATGTACAAAGCGATTCCATCTGCTGTGTCCTACGTATATTTGTAAGTAAACCTGTGGTCATTTGCCTCTGGCATAATAAATCTGTGCTCCTGTTTTACCTTTTAATAACCTCCTGGCATTCCATTATTCTATTTTCACACTTATATGCCTGTGAGTTGTAGTTCAACTACAGTTTAAAGGGGAAGCTTCCATTTGGCGAAGGCTCTGCCCTGGGTGAGGATTCGCAATATAACCCATGCTCACTACCTAGCTGGTCACCCTTAACTCCTAATTGGCAGAATAGGCCAAGAAAGCGTTACATAGATAATATTACTTAATAAATTCAAAAAAACCCAAGCTGCCACTGGAGACTTTCTATATAATTTCGGCAGCAGCAGAGCTGGGGGGTGAGGGGTTATAGGGTGCGTTGTGTGCTGAAATGACATCAGACACAACGTTAGTGACTTCATGCACAGCCGTGCACATGACATCACTTGCGCAAACTAGGGATGCACTTAAATTATACAGAAGAGCTAACAGAAGAGTTATATTGTGTCACACCATCCATATAACATGCTTGTAGTGTAGTGAAAAGGAAAAGGAGAAATGTTGAATACTTCAAAGCAGAGGAAAGTTCATGTGACTCTCATAGGGAGGCACTTGACCTAAATACAGTGCTGGATCCTTGGAGTAGAAAATTTTCCCCAGAGGAAACATTCACTTCTTCCCTTTGCTGCTGAGGCTTAGAACTGAGGAATGGTATCACTACTCTTCAATTAACTGTAAGTTGTATGTTAAGGCTGAAGCATTGTTTTATTTGTAATGGAGTGTTATGTAATAATTCTTTTCTTTTATTATGTAAATTGACAAACGCTATTGCTCTGACTGTCTATGCAAAATACCAATAAATATAATTGGAAAAGAAAAGGCTGAAGCATAATAATGTACGCTGATACAGGCAGGTGAGACCAGCTTCCTATATATGTACTAAGTAGAGAAATAATTTTACATGTTGCCTTTTATTGCTTCCACCCAAATGTGATAATGGAGCTCATTTATCAACACTGGGCAAATTTGCCCATGGGCAGTTACCTATAGCAACCAATTGGTGATTAGCTTTTCAAAACCAGCTACAAGTAGAACAATGAATGCAGCAATTTGATTGGTTGTCATAGGTTACTGCCCATGGGCAAATTTGCCCAGTGTTGATAAATGAGCCCCACTGTGTTAACTTATGGAAGAGCATTGTTTTAAGTTTTATTTGCAGTGTTGTTAAACCTAACCTACTGACGTAATTGCCTTTTACGTGCCTCTTTATTAAATGACATAGTCAGACATAGTATTTGGGTTTCAGTGCATGTAACAGAGAAAGGCTTCCATTCCATTAACCATGGCTTTCAATAAAGTAAGCCATCTGGTCAGAGTTTTTCAAGAAATCTGATCCGTCAGCATATACAGTGTTTTTTAATTCTGTTAGATGCCTACAGTTGTTCAGTATTTCCATTTCGCTGAATGTTTTATAAAGCCTGGGGCAGCAGCTCTCCAAAAGCAGCATTTTGGCCTTCGGCCATTCCAAAAATCTGCCCATTAGCAAGGGAACAGCACAAGCCTCCACCGCACAAGTTCTGTACAGCTTGCAAGAATATAAATAGTGCATATAAACTGATGCCTATCTTCTGTATTAATGCAGATGGACCATAAATATTTTCCAAACGTATAATGCTGAACATTAAAATAGCCTGCATTTAATATTTATTATCAAAATCTACACTATACATACATACACATCCATTAATGAGATGTACAGTACTATGCAGTGACATTTGCAACTATGTCATTTTCAGCACTGAATCCTGCAGTAGTCAACATTATGGATACACAATAACTATATACAGACCTACGGACTTCAATATGCATACGTATTAAATCTGGCCAGAAAGGGGTATGTGATTGAATCCAAAAGAACAAACTTGTACCGCACACCCAGAATGAGAAGCAGAAAAAGAGCAACAAATATCAGATATTGGTTAATGGAAAATAATACAGGATAACGTCTTTATTTTACAATCAGTGGCTGCACAACTTTATGGGGCAGATTTATCAAGGGTCAAAGTGAAAATCTAATTTCGAATTTTAAAATTCAGATTATCGAGTTTATTTAATGTAATTCGACCAGGGAATAGTTAAAATTAGATTTGAGTTTTAAAAAAAATTGAATTCAAAATTTATCATGTACTGGCCCTTTAACAATTCAAATTCGACTGTCCGCCACCCTAAACCTGCCAAATTGCTGTTGTAGTCTATGGGGGACGTCCTGGAATCAATTTGAAGTAGTTTGGAGGCATCCTGAAAATTGATTCAAATTCAATTCAATCCCATTGCAGGTCGATCCCATTCACCTGAATTTGAAAAATCCGTTTCTTTTTTGAAAAATTTTGATTGGTTGTTTTTTACCGAATTTCTAGTTCATGGGGGTTTATGGGAGATTATGGAAGTTTTTACAAACTCGAACTCGAAATTCGACCCTTGATAAATCTGCCCCTATATGTCCTATGAGGGACCGTTTTTTTGTATGGAGCCCAGTGCTATGTTTGGGGCCTCTTGTGGCATTCAAAACCACATTGGGTATGGAATCCATTATCCAGAAACCTGTTATCCGGAAAGCTCTGAATTATGGGAAGGCCTTCTCCCATCGATTCAATTTTATCCAAATAATCCAAATTTTAAAACATTATTATGTGTTTCTCTGTAATAACAAAACAGTACCTTGTACTTGATCCAAACTATGATAATCATTAATTAATCCTTATTGGAAGAAAACCAATCCTGTTGAGTTAATTTAATGTTTAAATGATTTTCTAGTAGATTTGAGATATGATAATCCAAATTACGGAAAGATTTGTTATCCAGTAAACTCCAGGTCCCGAGCATTCTGGATAACAGGTCCCATAGCTGTATCTATTTGTAAAATTTACAAGTTTATAGAGCTTATTTCTTATTACTAGCTGCAGTGCTAGGGGCAAAGCTGAGCCACCAAATCTCATGTACAAAGCTGCTTATACATTTCTATTGTTGCAGCAAGAGTTGCTAAAATGTATATGGTGCTTGGTGCAAGGAACAGGGCCCTCTGATGCAGTGGAGCCATGACATTATTTCCAGAACCCACCAGCACACCCTGGCCTCTCCAGCATAAGTTGGCCCGGTGCACAGTCAGAAGGGATCGGCAACCCCAATTGTAGTCAGCGTAATAAAAGAAAAACTGGCACTCAGAGCTTGATGCATGCGGGCAAAGCCCTGCGTGTTTATTACTAAAAAAAGGGCTTTGCCCGCATGCATCGAGCTCTGAGTGCCAGTTTTTCTTTTATTATTGCCATGACATTATTGCCTATTTTGCATTGGTCCAGTTGGACTGCACACAACTGCAGACACAAGTACACCCACACTGAAATTGATTCAATTGGACTCTAATATACCGAACAGGCACCAGCAGTGACAAATCAGGAGCAAGGAGCACCATGCAATAATTTAGTAGCACATGTGGTTGCACCAAAATGTTGGTTAAGAATGTTTTATTTTCCAGTTGTTCAGTAAACAAGCCCTTATATGTGATTCTTATTCTGTTATATCCATATAGGAATACAGCCTAATATAGCTACACACCCAAGATTCAAGTGGCTTGTGAGTAACTTGATAGCATTGGTATTTTTGTGAGGTTTTATTGGCACAGCACGTGGACACATCCAATTAGTGTATAGCATTTTGTGCAGTAATCTATGACTTTCTAAGTGAAATGAGACACCGGTGCCAATTCTAACACTTTACAAGGTCTCTGTGCCCACACATTTACATTACTGCATGGATTTTCCTTGCGCAGTTATATTTAATTAGAATATATGCACCTATTGAATTTGTGTTGCTAATGTTTAAAAATTGGAATTAAGTGATTTAATAAATACTGTATATGAATTAAAGCTAGGTATTGATATTTATTTCTGTTAATTAGGCGCAAGTCTACATTCTGTACTTGTTAATAACTTGCATATTATATGTTAGATTTTATGACTAGCAGAAGGGCAGGTGTTAGCTGAAATTTACTGAAAGTATATATTTTAAATGTTTTTAAAATATCTGTTTGTAAGGAAGGAGTGCTTATATTAAGGTACAGTACTAGTGATGTCACATCATTGCGTGACATCATAACATAGCAGCAGTGTGCAGCACAAAATGCTTTCCTCCAGCAAATAACTCAGGCTTTCTGGGACGTTTGCTGTATGGATTCACCACTGGTCATGCATGGAAAAAGTCATTAAGGGTCACTTACATTTTTCAAGCAGGAAATCATAATTTCTGGTGCTTGAAGTTATAATGCATGTCATTTTTGGATGCAAATAAGCTGCACCAATCGATGCAGCCCTATACTTAATAGGCACACTCTTTTGTGATTCGCAACAGAAAGTGCTGAGTGCAATGATAGGGAAGTACCATTAATGAATGGTATTGAAATGTCTTCATTTTGTTCTTCCTATTCCCCTTATATTCTGCCTATCGCTTTCATTTAATTTACTCCTCAGTTCTCCCCCTTTCTCTTGTCCTTATCATTGCCTTTTCTAACTATCTCTTCCTCTACCTCCTCTCCCTACCCCTTGTCTCCTTTCTTTTCTGCCTTACCTTTTTATTTCTGTCTGCCTATTCAGTTCTCTTTCCCTTACTCCTATACCTTCCCACATGTCCTGCTTCCCTTCACCTTTTCTCTTAGGTTTTCCTTCACTCCTGTATATCCCTCTTCACTTTCTTGTCTGGCCTCCCTTTGCAAAGTGTTATGGGTATTCATTGTATTCAGTGTGTGGGTGAGCATTTAGGGAATAGTGATCATAACATGGTCTCCTTTGAGATTCTGTTGCAGAAGCAATTCTATAAGGGAGTAACTAAAACACTAAATTTCAGACGTGCAAACTTTGACAGTATAAGGGCATCTCTGCAACATATTAAGTGGGAAATGCTTTTCACAGGGTTAAACACAGAACAAAAATGGGAAGTCTTTAAAATGCTGCTTAATAAATATACTTGTCAGTATATTCCACTTGTAAGCAAGGAACGTCGTTGCAAAGCAAAACCTTTTTGGTTCAATAGAAGCGTTGGTGTTGAGGTGGGTAAGAAAAGACGTGCTTTTAAGGCTTTCAAGTTAGCTGGTACAGCCGAAACATTTATAAGGTACAAGGAGGCCAATAAATCTTATAGCTTCAAAAAAGAAGCTATAAGGCAAGCTAAAATTGCTATAGAAAAGGATATTGCAGCAAGCAGTAAAAAAAATCCAAAATTATTTTTTAAATATGTCAATAGTAAAAAAATGAAGCAGGAAGGGGTGGGACCCTTACTATCAGAGGGGGATCAGCTGGTTGATGAAAACAAAATAAAAGCGCAGATTCTGAACTCGTATTTTTCATCTGTTTACACAAATGAAGAACCAGTAAGTGAAGGTTTCCTTCTTAACACTCCCAATTCTAGTAATACAACTAATGATGCATGGTTCACACAAGAAGAAATTCAAAAGAGACTTGAACAGGTTAAGATTAACAAAGGTCAAGGGCCAGATGGTATTCATCCCAGGGTAATTAGCGAGCTTAGCTCTGTGATTGCCAAACCTCTTTACTTAATTTTTCAGGATTCATTGAGATCTGGTATTGTGCCGAGAGACTGGCGAATTGCTAATGTGGTGCCTCTATTCAAAAAAGGATCCCGTTCTCAGCCTCAAAACTATAGGCCAGTTAGTCTGACGTCAGTATTAGGAAAGCTTTTCGAAGGGTTAATAAAGGATAAGATACTGGACTTCATAGCAAATCATAATACTATGAGTTTGTGCCAGCATGGTTTTATGCGTAATAGATCTTGCCAGACTAACTTAATTTCTTTTTACGAGAATGTAAGTAGAGACCTCGATTCTGGGATGGCAGTGGATGTGATTTACTTAGACTTTGCTAAAGCATTTGATACAGTGCCACACAAAAGGTTACTGGTTAAATTAAGGAATGTTGGCCTGGAACATAGTATTTGTACCTGGATAGCGAACTGGCTAAAAGATAGACTACAAAGAGTGGTGGTAAATGGAACATTTTCTAATTGGACCAGTGTTGTTAGTGGAGTACCGCAGGGCTCTGTACTAGGTCCCTTGCTTTTCAACTTGTTTATTAATGACCTGGAGGTGGGCATTGAAAGTACTGTTTCTATTTTTGCAGATGATACTAAATTGTGCAGAACTATAGGTTCCATGCAGGATGCTGCCACTTTGCAAAGTGATCTGTCTAAACTGGAAAACTGGGCAGCAAACTGGAAAATGAGGTTCAATGTTGATAAATGCAAGGTTATGCACTTTGGCAAAAATAATATAAATGCAAGTTATACACTAAATGGCAATGTGTTGGGAGTTTCCTTAAATGAAAAGGATCTAGGGGTCTTTGTAGATAACACGTTGTCTAATTCTGGGCAGTGTCATTCTGTGGCTACTAAAGCAAATAAAGTTCTGTCTTGCATAAAAAAGGGCATTAACTCAAGGGATGAAAACATAATTATGCCTCTTTATAGGTCCCTGGTAAGGCCTCATCTGGAGTATGCAGTTCAGTTTTGGACTCCAGTCCTTAAGAGGGATATAAATGAGCTGGAGAGAGTGCAGAGACGTGCAACTAAATTGGTTAGAGGGACGGAAGACTTAAATTATGAGGGTAGACTGTCAAGGTTGGGGTTGTTTTCTCTGGAAAAAAGGCGCTTGCGAGGGGACATGATTACACTTTACAAGTACATTAGAGGACATTATAGACAAATGGCAGGGGACCTTTTTACCCATAAAGTGGATCACCGTACCAGAGGCCACCCCTTTAGACTAGAAGAAAAGAACTTTCATTTGAAGCAACGTAGAGGGTTCTTCACAGTCAGGACAGTGAGGTTGTGGAATGCACTGCCGGGTGATGTTGTGATGGCTGATTCAGTTAATGCCTTTAAGAATGGCTTGGATGATTTTTTGGACAGACATAATATTAAAGGCTATTGTGATACTAAACTCTATAGTTAATATAGGTATGGGTATATAGAATTTTAATTAAAAGTAGGGAGGGGTGTGTGTATGGATGCTGGGTTTTCATTTGGAGGGGTTGAACTTGATGGACTTTGTCTTTTTTCAACCCAATTTAACTATGTAACTATGTACCTGGCGCAGGACAAGTCTGTGTTTCTTTGTGATGTTATGGGGGAGAGACTAACAGAATGTGCAACTTTGGCAAAGTGCCTTTTGTAGAGTTCAAATAAAATCATTATAAAACCCTTATGCTATCAGGGGATACAGTAATATGTAACTCCACAAGAAAAAAATAAAACTTTACAGTGCTCAACCCCTCCACAAAAAAATCCTCAGCAAACCCTCACCCCTCCCCAAGGTTCTTTCGCACCTTTAGCAGCCATCGAACTCTGGTGTAGGAAAAGGGTTGGGAGGGGGAAGTTCTAAATAGCAGAACCTACGGTCCAGGTCTCCATGTTGCCCATCAACCATAACGTCTGCTATATTATAGTTATGCCACTACTGGACTTTGTCAGGGGTTGACTGATTGACAGATGTCATCAAGATGGAGCTGACTGCTTCAAGAGGAATATGGTTGGAATATATGTTCTTATCAGACAAAATAATTTCCATTGTTTTTTGGGAGGTTCCATGATGCTGAAGAAAGGGGCATAGCATTTAAATGCAGGGTGACAGCTCGATTTGAAACGTGCGAACTTCGAAGCACAAGGTAACATGTTTTCTCTGTATGTCTTTGTAGGGATCCATAGGTTTCATGCCCCTACCAGTGCCTCATTTCCTTGTTGCTGGGTTAAACCCCATGTAACACTTTGTACCTATTTTACATACTCAGTTCATTGGCTTGTAGGTTGATGACCATATCCTGCGTCACTGTAACAAAGTGTTTGGCAGGGGGAGGGCCTTCCTTTTTACCCTATAGCAGTTAATCTGGGTGGATGTCCATTGAGTCCGAATTCAGCAAGACCCCAGAAGTGTTAGGCCTAAAGGGATAACCCCTTCAGAGAAGTCAGGGAACAGGAACCCCATGAACGAGGTTAGCTAGTGTGCAGGATAGCCACTTTTATAGTACTCTCTAGAGAGAGTGAGTTAGTGAGCTTCAGTTAGTAAGAGCAGCTTCAAGCTCCACCAAGAGGACAGAAGGCAGTAGCTTTCCCCCAGGCTCTGCTTGCCTCTAGTGAAGGGACCGCAGTACTGACAAGGGAATCAGGTTATTGTTCTATCCCTATTCCATATCCACAACATGAGGTACTGACAACCTGGAAGGTGTATACTTTCAACTCCCCCTGCTAATCCTTCAGTGGTGTCATTTATGCTGTGTCTGCTACACCTGTGATTGTACCTGGCATTATTCTGACTACCTCATGCAGCGTGAGCATTCTTAACCCTGTGGCTCTTAATACTGAATAAAGCCTTGTTTGTTGTTGTTTGCAAAGCACGCCTGGTGTTCATTTTCATTTATTTTAGAGATAGAGAGGTATAGTGTGCTCCTTCCACATAGCAAAGGCACATCCTGCTGAAAGAGGGCCCAATGTAGCCCATGCTTAACTTTACTAGTTGGTCATTGTTTTTGTATGCCAAAATAGGGTTATGGCTTGTTGTTCCCTGAATCTGGTTTCAGAGTTATTTCCATATGAGTACATTGAGAACTGAATAAAGCAGACAGTATAGGCAGAGTTAAGCTTTTTTTTTTCATAGCAAATGTTTCTAACACATTACAAATCTTTGCCCTGCACATGGGCTGGAGTCTGTTCCTTACCAAGCCTGGTATTACTCTTATTTCAATATCCTTAATAAAAGAAGCTCAGCGCGCTGCTCTGCGTGTTACTGTTCATTCCATTTCATCCAGACACTTTTTTTGTGGAAACTAATAAGAAGACCATATGTTATTTATTTATGAAATAAGGCCTGACTCACACACATGATTTGTAAAACGAATGCTACCAATTGAAACTCAGCTCATGTGGGAATAATGTTGGAAACACACTCCGACAGCAAAAATGAATATTTCGAGCCTGGAATCACGGAATTCACCAAAGTAGACACAGCTAGAACATAAGGCTTCTCCTTTCCTAATGATGGATCATAGAGGGTGTAGGGGAAGTACTGGCTGCAGAGCAAATAACCACACCAGCAAGTGACATTTATTCAGCACTTTCTGACACCACACACAACCCAAGCAATGCATTGCTACATCTGTAGATAGTTTCCATTCTGTCACCTAATTCACAACTGCATAGCCTTGCACAGGAACATTCATCACAGTATGATGTGTAATGTGGAGATGAGAGTGATGCCAAATATTACACTGACGCCATGAGGAGAGGGAAAACACACACACGTTCATTTTCTGTCCCACCCTACCAAAATTCTATGTAGGACTTGCTAAAATGCAACATATATGGTATAAGTGATGAAATGTTAAAGTCCAAAAGATTGTTTTATTGTTAGTCAGGAATTACAATGGAAATATTTATTGGTTCTTCTTAGAAACTGTTTAAAAATTGCATGTTTTTGCAGTAAAAATAGCATCTTTATTACAAGAGTTTATTTATCAACAATGGACAAATTTGCCTCTGGGCAGTAACCCATGGCAACCAATACAATTGTTGTACAGGTATGGGATCCATTATCCCAGAAACTCATTATCCAGAACGTTTTGAATTACAGAAAGGCAGTTTCAATTTTATCCAAATAATCCAAAATTTTTAAAAATCATTTATTTTTTCTCTGTAATAAAAAAATACAGTACCCTGTACTTGATCCAAGCTAATATACAATTAACCCTTACTGGAAGCAAAACCAACCTATTGGGTTTATTTAATGTTTACATGATTTTCTAGTAGACTTAAAGGAGAACTAAACTCCCTTTCTAATAAAAACCCCTACCACCGCACAAGAGTTAACACAAGTAAATACCCCTAAACCAGTAATTAACCCTTGTTGCAGAGTCAGCACAGCGGCGCTCACAGGGGTCATCCTTAGCCATTTCAGTAATCTCAGTAAGGCATTGTATCGTGCTCTGTATCAGCGCATGCGCAGTTGGAGCATTTCCCCGGTTTGCTACAACTGCGCATGTGCCGAAAATTACCAAAGTTCCAGAAGAAGACCCGAAGATTACCGAAGCAGCTGAAGATGGCTCCCGTGAGCTCCGCTGTGCTGACTCTGCAACAAGGGTGAATTACCGGTTTAGGGGATTTAACATATACATATAAAGCAATTAATCAGCTATATTTTAAACAATCAAGACCTCTTGTGCCCAGATTTGCTCATACTGGTAGTTCCCAGGCTTAGGGGTATTTACGGGCGGGGGGACTATGGCGGGTAGGAGGTAGGGGTTTTTATTAGAAAAGGGGTTAAGATCACCTTTAAGGTATGAAGATCCAAACTACGGAAAGATACATTATCCAGAAAACCCTAGGTTAAAAGCATTCTGGATAACAGGTTCCATACCTGTATTCATTGTTCTACATGTAGTTGGCTAAAAAACCCAATCAATCATTGGCCGCTATGGGTTGACCCATGGGAAATGCCCGGGTGCCCGCAGTGTTAAACTAGATATCTGTGCGAGAAGTAGCGACACCTCACGGGGCTTTGTATTGTGCAAAAAAGATAATCATATTAGATTATCTTTTTTGCACAAAACAAAGCCCCGTGAGTGTCCCTACTTCTCGCACAAATATATATATATATATATATATATATATATATATATAAAGTTCAAAGTGGACAAGCACACCAAATTTTTGGTGTGCTGGTCCACTTTGAACTTTGAATACTTTGACTGGCCAAGCACCCACCCTCGCCAACTAGGAAGGAGTGCAGGTACTTTGTGAAAATTTATATATATATATATATATATATATATATATATCCATCCCATATAGAACAGCACTCTCTGGACTTAAAATGATTAAAAAGGTTTATATTCATAAAAAAAATATGCACATATCTAAATAAAAATGTTTCACTGAAACCCCTGGAGTTGCTGGTCATTTGAATAGTGTGTGTATATATATATATACTAATCTGGGCTATCCAGACCACAGATAGTTAAGTGTCCAGCTAATGGTAATGAGCATGGGTTACATTGGACTCACACATCAGGATCAGGGCCTTCGCTAAGTGGAAGCTGTCCCTTTAATATGTAGTGCAACTACAACACACAGGCTACTGTACATAAAAATAGATTGATTGGATGCCAGGAGGTTCTTTGATGCAAACAAAAGAGGATTTATTGTACAAATCAAAATGCGAGTGACCACAGGTTTACTCAAGCAGGAGATGAAGTAATAGCATATCACAGTGGTGAGTGGATAGTGAAGGTTGACACAGCACAGCAGAATGAATACTGTCACTCCCATAAGGCTTAGTAGTCAAGTGTACATGAATTCCCAGGCAATACACCTTTCAGTGGTCCGGATCCCATCCAGTGGAGTGGTTAGGGAGAAGAAGTCTAGCCTAACACCCTATCCACTGTGGTCCCTTCGCATACAGGGAAGCCTTGTGGGAAGCTACTCCCTGCTACTTGATAATTGGAAACAACTAGTTGCAAGAACATCAGGAGCCAAAGAGGAAGAGGCCACTCCTTTCCAAACACTATATGGAAATGTGGCAGGAAGTGGTCATTACACCCTTTGGCCAATAACTACTGGTTATGTAAATATGACTAGAATTAGATACATAGGAATTTGCCTAGTAACTAAAATAAAGAAGGAGGGGTAGGGATTTAACTCTATAGGAGCATAGCTATTCCTATAGGTCCCTATATATATATATTTATTTATTTATTTATTTATGTAAAGAATACTTATAGTATGACCAATTATTTAATACACCTAGAAAAGATATTCAAATGTCCCAATGTACCAAGTTATAAATACAGGTCCCAAACAGTCGATGACAAAAAGTCAATTTCAGAATTTTCCATAGACTTCAGTAGGGTTTTTACGATCAAAATAAAATCAAAATTGAAAGAGTTGAAGGGAAAGGATAACTATCCAATCAACTTGATCCTGTACTTGCTATGCAGAAACCTTATCCTTCTCATTCCCAGAAGTCCAACTAAACTTAATGGCACATAATAATCCCTAATTATTATTTTATTTCCTTTACAGAGGATATGTAAAATGGAAACATCAATTATGACATGCCCACAGCATTCATTTTCACATCTGCATTTATATAACTTTATATATAGCAGTGGCGTTCATGTTAGACTGCAACACACCTACAAAAATAAGGCATAAAAGCTAATATGAATAAAGAATGTCATATGTCCTTATGATTTCCAGTCTCATTAAGGTGATGCATATGATAGCACTTATGTACAAACTGGATATCTTTTTGGGGTACTTTGTGTAAAAAAAAAAAATTGCAGTTTTTATGATTTTTTAAAATCTTTCTTTAATTTATTTTATGTATGTGTCATATTTACTAAAATCTGCCAGAATGCAATATTTTAACCAGGTTTTACGTTAATATTTTATTTCAAGTGATGAATCTGTATTTGCTGTCTTTATACTGTACAGGTTTGACAATACAGGTATGGTTTCTATTAAGTGCTTGGGGTCTTCACACAAAGGGTCTTTTTATAACATAGCACCATGTCAAAAGCTGAAGTCACATAGGGCATTTTGATTGCTGTTGTTGTGCTCAGGTAGAAAACTGCAGTGGTCAAAGCACGTTTCAACGCTATGGTCTGGTAGTGGAAGGTGATCCACCATTCAGAAAAGTCAAAGTGTTAGAAGTGATGTGAGCTCCATTATTTTCCACAGTGGTTTAAACATTGCATGAACCATTAACCTATAACTGCTGAGACACATTTAGAGAAAACAGAAAAGCTAAGCATGACTGTATTGACATTTGCACTGATTAATGCGAGGTTAGTTAATATCATTATAAGATAGGTATTTCCTTATACAGATCACACACGGCTAAAACATTATTTTAACATTACACTAAGGTCACATATTACAGATGTCAAGATTATGGGACTACAGTATATACCAGGTTGACATTGTAATAATTATAATAAATTCCCGAAACCGCCGAAAAAATTTGCCAGCGCAAAAAAAAAAAAATCGCAAAAATTCACAAAACTGCTACGGCGTCTTGTTTTTGATGCAATTTCTCCAAAAATGGATGCCGGTGTCAAAAACGAGACGCCGGCGCTAATTTTTCGCCATTTTTCGAGTTTCGCTGGAAATTCGTGAATTTTCCACGAATCGAAACGCCCTAAAATCACCCATCACTAATAGCCTGCGTCTGCCACCGTAGAGTCGGTCCTCAAATCACCACTCCTCTTTTGTATCCACTAACTTGCTTGTGCTTAACTAGTTATTTTTGTTAGGGACAAAAATTTTTTACTGTAGTCACACTCAGCTTCATCTTTCTAATACTGGAATGCTTAAAATATTTTTGGGATTAATCTTTGATTGTGAATCAATCAGTTCCTTATTTTCTTTTTGATTGCTACTTTACAACATTTGTTAAAATACACTTTTCTAGTAGTGTGCACCATTGGATAATCCCAAATAGAAAAACTGCCACTTTAATTACATACTGTAAGTCCACCTTTTGGCTTGTAGGAGGCACTGTGCTTACACATAAACCAATGGTACCATGCATGCTACGTTACATCAGTCAGTGAATGGACATTGAGGGGCAGATGTATGAAGGGTCGAATATCGAGGGTTAATTAACCCTCGATATTCGACTAGGAACTAAAATCCTTCGACTTCGAATATCGAAGTCGAAGGATTTAGCGCAAATCCTACGATCGAATGATCGAAGGATTATTTCTTCGATCGAACGATTAAATCCTTCGAATCGAACGATTCGAAGGATTTTAATCCAACGATCGAAGGAATATCCTTCGATCAAAAAAACATAGGCAAGCCTATGGGGACCTTCCCCATAGGCTAACATTGACTTCGGTAGCTTTTAGCTGCCGAAGTAGGGGGTCGAAGTTTTTTTTAAAGAGACAGTACTTCGACTATCGAATGGTCGAATAGTCGAACGATTTTTAGTTCGAACCGTTCGATTCGTAGTCGAAGGTCGAAGTAGCCCATTCGATGGTCGAAGTAGCCCAAAAAACACTTCGAAATTCGAAGTTTTTTTAATTCGAATCCTTCACTCGAGCTTCATGAATCGGCCCCTGAGTATGCCATTTACGGACAAAGTTTTTCTTGTTTCAAGTAGAACCTGCAATAACTTCCTGTCAGGTGATATCTGAGGAAGCGCAAAGAAAATCACAAAGTGGTGGCTTAAGGTAAAAGATGGAAAAGGCCGATATTTATAGATACATATATGCAAATTTGGTAAGATTATTTGATTGGTTATTTATTTTAAGATATATACTGCTACTGAACCAACAGAATATATATATATATATATATATATATATATATATATATATATATATATATATATATTCTGTTGGTTCAGTAGTCATTCTGAAAGTATAGTTTTCCTTTCATGGATTAAATTGAGAACAGTAATGATTTGATATAATGAAATAACCATTTTTGTACTCTGTTTTAAGCAAAAAGCCTAACGTGCCAAGAACTGCAATGAATTACTTACTAAAGTTAATTGTGCTGAAATTTAGAGCCTTTGCTGACCCAGTGTATGTTTGCTTTTTTTTTTTTTGCAACAAGCATTAAATTAGATAACAGTATAGTGATTATTACCCGGGGGCTCTAGTTCATGTACATTTGCTATATATTCTGGATTGTTAGAGATTATTAGATCTTTTATAGCATGATTCAGCATCAGACTAGTCTGCGTGGACACCGGGAGATAACCTTGTATGCCCTGGTCCTGTTGGGCCCCACTGGCCAAGGCACATGGGCAGGCTGTGTGATGTAGCAGTGGAGAGCTAGGGGCCTGAATGTATTGGGCGATAATTTACTGTGCGCCGGTAGCAGAGGTAATCACTGGGGGTAGGATGATGTGTTGGAGCATCTGGCCCTTAGCGGGGGAGGGGAAGAGCACAAACGGAGTGGTGGGTCCTTGGGAGGGGAAGAGCGCAACTGGAGCAACGGGGCCTTCAGAGGGGAGAGGAAACAAGCAGTGGGCCCTTTGCTCAGGTGTTCTGGTGGACCCTGCCTCCCCCAGTCCAACATTGCCATGATTTTTGATGGGGCCTTAAACAATATCTAACATAGTCCATCAGGTTAAACCTATTCTACCTAGTTGCTTTTTCTACAAACTGGCATAGTACTGCATGCTGGATTGGCATGGAGTTTTTATCGAGTTCCATGAATGGCAATTTGATGATTCCAATGAATATGTTTAATTCATCCAGGTGAAAGTAATTGTAAATTAAAACTGGCAGCCTTGTACGATCTAGATTTTGAAAAACATACTGACACAGTTGTATATGAAGGGCAGGAACAGCAATGGACAGCCACAAACGGATAGAACCCTTTGACCTCTGTTTTAGAAGCAGGCAATTGTGAGTTATTTAGGGCTTGATGGTTAAAAGGTCCTACAGGAAAAGCCAGATGGAATCATTGCACAGCGGTGGCACTAGAAACCATAGGGCAGATAAACATTAACGACTTGATGCCACAGCAGGTTAATCTTTTGCTTGCTGCTATTTAAAGGGACGTTATAAACATTTGTCTCTACCTTTTACAGTTCAGTTCAGTTTTTAAAGTAACATGCACTCTGTGGGGGCACAAATGCAGCCAGATTATTTTCCAACCTTGCAGAGGTCTCCTCCTTGGGAGGCAAAGTTTCACGTCATTCCATAAACTATGTTAACAAAATTATCAGAAGATCGGACTGACAAATATCTTGTTCCAAAACTAAAATAATGAAGCTGGCCCTATTTTTTGCTGCTCAACCAATCTATATTCTTCAGGAAGACTTACCACCAGATGCTGCCATATTGAATGTTAGGGAAATTCACCATTCAGCAACAAGAACGTTAAGGTGGCTTGGGCAGTGAAGTTGAGCAGAGTTACCAGTATTTGCATCACATTAGTAAATGAGGGACTCTGAAGTCCTTCACATGGATCTTAGATTCTCAAGACCACAAAGGGCTCCTGTTCTGTACAATTTATTTAGCCTATAAATAGAGGAATATAGTGCAATCTTTTACAGTGTTTTAATTCTAGTAAATACATATTCCCTAAAAGTTATGGTACTTACAGACATGTTGATGGGGTTTTATTGAGTTTAGGGGAGTGTCTGGGAATAACTAGTTGGGCTGGGTGGATCCTTTGTCCCCTTTTTCATATTAAATATTTAGTGAATGCATAAAGATTTCTGGTAACGCCCCTTAATAAATATGCAGTTTCCACAGAATTTGCTCAGGATTTACATTGCAAACTGGATATATACTCTCCTACATCCCTTCACATAGACCACATTGAGATCCTCTGGGGAAGTCCACAGATTCCAGCAGGGATAACAATCTCTTACTCTATATAGTAAAGTTTTCCAATAACAGTGGAAACATTCTTTTAAAGCATAACTTTACACAAGTGCGATCTCTTATTTAAATAATCCCTTTAAACACAACAAAGTAGTTCTGTAAAAATATGATACACATTTCAGCTTTCTCCAGTCTTACTTTATATGCTGTTCTTTTTATAACTTTTACCTTGTCTGTATATCATTAAATGCTTTAGGAAAGAACCTCTGCCTTTATATGCTGAGCGATCACAACGGTATCAGGTAATGAATTCACCACACATCCTGTTAATTATTCAATGTCTAAATAACACGGGTTCATGGATTTTATGTATTAGTACAATAAAATTGAATGAACAGAAATCTCCAGACGGGGGTATTAAGAATTCACGGATGGCGAAGCTCATTTCCTCTGAAAAGGAAATAAATAACCCACAGATGACCCTTACGTTCACACCAGGAAAGAGGACACAGGCATAATAAGGAGATATCCTGTTCAAGTTCACTCGGAGAGTATGGCCAAACCCATAGGATTGGTGTAGCCTTATAGGTAACTGGGGAGTACTAGTTGCTCTCTGTATTGTAATGCTAACTCTACAAAGGTTTTAGGGGAAAAAAAAGGATAAAATAAAAGTAAACAGGATAAAAGAAGAGTTTATGCTGCCAGTTTGTCCTGTGCACTTACCCATAGGGACAAATCAAAATGCTGTCTTGATGTGTCTATAAAACAAAACAAAGGACAGTGTAAGTATATAAACCTATAGGTGTGTTGATATGCTAGTTAATTCGACTGGAAGAACTGTGGCTTCAGCCTTTATACACTGTGAAAACCTCTGTCCTCTGCAAGTAAACCTATAACACAACTTCATTGTTGGGTTACACACATACCATTTCTCTTGTAGAAGTCCCCTTCTTGGGATATTTATATTGTAGACTCCATGGCAGTTATTGGGAATATTTGGAGGATATGTGAGAGCTACAAACAGCATTCCCTCTGGCCAAGGGAAGTTATAGAATAAAGCAAGGCATGCTAAAAACAGAGAATTATTAGCACTCTAAGGGCGATACTGTACTGATACTGATACACCTTATTGGTTGCTGCAAGTTACTGCTCCTGGGGAAATTAAGTGCCTTTAATTACATATGGAGGTTGAAGGGGAACTAAAGAATGACCCCAATATGTAAAAAAAAAGCATAACATTTGCCCAGGTGCAGTAACCCATATTAACCAATAAGATGTTTGATTTTAAACAGATGACTGGTAAATGCTCCCTGCTTGTCCCTGTAGAAGCCTAAACCTGTAGCAAATGTTGCACTGTTTATTACATAACCCATGTAGACTTTTACCCATCTAAATTGAATAAATGCAATGGGCTACCATACCACACAGACCATGTCAGGTAACTAATCTTGAATTGTACATCATTTCTAGATTCCATTTTCTTGATGCCCCCTCCCTTATTTTCCTTTACTGTGTCCGTTAGATAAGAAGTTCCCTTTAAGACCTGCTGTCTTTAAAGGAGAACTAAAGTTTAACTAAAAAAGTAGCTAGAAATGTTGTACATTATGTTCTGGGCTTCTGTACCAGCCCAAGGCAACCACAGCCCTTTAGCAATAAAGATCTGTGTCTCCAAAGATGCCCCAGTAGCTCCCCATCTTCTTTTCTGTTGATTCGCTGCAAATGCTCTGTGCTGCTGTCACATACTGAGCTTAGGGCCCAACTCACAATATACAGTACACATAGAATATAAATGTCACAATATAAGGCTGATTAGTAATTAATACAGATAATTACTACATGGCAGCACAGAAACCAGTGCAATTATCATCAGAATTGAATAATCAATAAATTGTAGCATCAGCTTATATTACACACCAACTTCATTTTCTGCTTGATCATTTGTGACAACCCCTAAGCTTAGCTTCTCAACAGCTGCTCAGAGCCCACTGAGTATGTGAGTGTCGCAGACACTTTCCAAGATGGTGACCCCATGTGACAAGTTTGAAGTCCTGGATCATTGCTGCTATTGACAAGCTGAAACTTTAGGCTGGTGCAATAAGTTTGCTATATAAAATATGGCATTTTTAGCCATATTCATTTTTATGGTTTAGTTCTCCTTTAAGGATTGATAGCACAGTTGTTATTGTAGAGAATATGCTTTGAAAACAATTTTCTATTTGATCTGAATTAAAGTACTTATCTTCAATGTTCCAGCTTATGTGTTGTTATAACCAAGGCTTCTTTAGTCATACATGGTAGTCTTGGGGTCAGTACTAACCCTGATAGTCTTCTGTCATGTCTTTATTCTACAGCCTTCTACAATTCTGTCTTTGTCATATATCCACCCTATGCTGCCATGGTTCAACTAAAGGAAGGGATACCAACCAAAAATTTGCCCCTTTCTTGTAATTTTTGATTCTAACTTGAATGAACTGTCAGTTTCACTGGGATCAAGTAGCAGGATGAATGGCTGAAGTCAAGTAAAAAAAAATAATAATTGGGTCCCTAAAGAGAAAGCTTTTGTCTGTTTTGGGCCAAAACATCTAAGATCACTCAAAAAAAAATAACATCATTATGTGACCCGCAAACAAGTATATCATATCAGGCACCCAATGAATACAGAATGTCTATTGGAAGCCGAATCTGGAGCCTTCTTGAACAAAGTTTTGTTTCTGGAGACCAAAGTAATATATTTGTAGGGATGACTAAGGCAGTCTCTGACAAAGACCCACAAATACATATATTTTTAGGTCAGTGATTTTGTTAAAGTGACTCAGGACAGAGAGCCATTAGCTCTTTATTTGCCATCCTGTTTCACAGTCAGAATTGCTGTCCACCGTTTGAGAGCAAAACATAATATGTAGAGAGACGACAGACAGACATGAGACTGAATATGTGGACATGAGATTTTGCACATTGGGTTAGACTGGCACCTAATAAACAAGAAGAAATGCTCAAGCTGTTAGCTAGCAAGAGCGCATAACTGAGGTTTGCTTTTTCCTTTTTATTTTATTTCCATATTTGGTCAACTAAATTTAGACCTAATGAATGAAATCATATGACTCGCTGCTTGTTACATTATAAACAGGAACTGATTTCTAAAACTCTTTCAGTCACTTTCTTCAAAAGTGAAAAGGACAGATGGGATTTTTGATGTTAAATTCTGCAGCAGGTTACCATGGTGCTGTAAACCCCTCTCCAGGGTGTTACAAATCTCCTATCCCTGGATTGCTTTACAAAGCTTCTCATTCAAAATGCTCTTTCAAACCCAGAACTGAGTGAGTACCAGAAGGCCTGGAGATCTTAGTCTCCGGAAAGGTTTGTAAATCTTTGCGGCGCCATTCCAGGTGAAATTAATAAGAGCTATAAATAAAGGGGCTGCGTTAGATGACTTAATCAATGTATCTCATTTTGTGCTGCTACAAAGGGGTGAAAGCACTTAGCATAAACTGCAAACCAAGTCAAGGGTATGGGTTAAAGGTAAACTAACACTACAGAATACCAACACCACAAGGAAAAAATGGCATTATAAATGCAATAAGAGAACGGCAAAGATTGAGAGGAGCAGCGATAGTAAAACCCAAAGTCAAATGAGGAGCAGAGGCTGGAAATTGTGCTGACTGGTGTAAAGCAGTGTAATACCTACCTGAGTATTAATGCGTGAAAAACAAAATGAGGTATGGATCAGCTGCCACATCAACATGCACAAAAAATACAACTGCAGACCAAGTATGTCAAAAACAATGTTATTTAATCTACATCTCGGCCGTGGTACCTGTCTGAGAACTTCATTTCAGTAATTGCTTTATTGACATTTGTGCATAACCTTCAAAGAGCAGAAGTGGAAATAAAGATCCTTATTCGCCTGTAACAAACAGACAAATATCAGCACAACATATACAAATGGCCTAGTGTGAATACAGCTGCTTTAACTCAGAAATTATTGAGATAAAACTCACATGTATTAAACAACAGCTGAAATAGACTATTAACCTGCAAACATACACCTTTATTGTGAAGGTTGCAAGATATTTTAGAGGTACAGACTGCAGCATCGAGCGGCTCATTCCATCCCTATCTGCCATAGGGAAGATGCTAGTGACAAGACCCAGTTGCAGCCTGACTCTTCTGCTGCTCAGTAGGGGCAGATGGGGGTTATGCTTATATGCCTCCTTCTGCTACCCCTCTCAATTCAATGTGGTAGTCCAGTGGCAGAACTGTCATGGAGGGTTCCAGCACGCACAGTAAAGAAAATCCCTGCTTGTAAATTTTGAAGTTAGAAATCAGCTGGGGAGGGAATTTTTGTGCAGCAGACCCTGCAGTCTAGACCCCCTGAACTCCACTGCCACTGTGGGGTCTGCTTCCTCTATATTTATGCCACTGGGTTTACTGCAGGTCTCTGTGCACTGAAATGAAACACAGAAATCTGCGGCAATACAGCAAAAAGGAAGGCAATGTGCAAAATGCCAAGAAATAGCTGATTGCAGTCTGTTCATTCCAGCTAATGATCATTCAGATACAGATATGGGACCTGTTATCCAGACTGCTCGGGAGCTGGGGTTTTTCGGATAATGGATCTTTCCATAATTTGGATCTTCGTGCTTAAAGTCTACTATACAATCATGTAAACATTACTAAACCCAATAGGCTGGTTTTGCTTCCAATAAGGATTAATTATCTCTTAGTTGGGATTAAATACAAGCTACTGTTTTATTATTACAGAAAAAAAAGGGGAATCATTTCTAAAAATGTGGATTATTTTATCACTATAGGAGATGACATTTTCATAATTCGGAGCTTTCTGGTTAACGGGTTTCCAGATAATGGATGCCATACCTGTATTAGTGAAATTTGCCCTGATGTTACACAAACTTCCACTTTCAAGCAAATGTCTTATAAGCTCTAGTGGTGTGTCTGTGTGTCATTTTTTTGTACTCTATAATAGTGATGGGTGAATTTCTCCCCTTTCGCTTCATGGGAAAATTCGGCAAAAAATTTGCGAAAGTCAATTTTTACGCCGGCGTTAAAGTCAATGGGCGTCTAAAATTTTTTGATGCAGGCAAATTTTTGCGGGAGTTTCGTCGGTGGCCAAAGGTGGAAATTGTCTGCGAATCTGCTCCAGCTGAATTTATTCACCCATCACTACTCTACTATATATATATATATATATAAGTGTAGCACACCCATAGGTGTTAGCAGTAGTATATATGAGTCTGCTTTTCTTAACCAGGTGACACCCCAAGGCCCCAGTAACCAGGCACACAAGATGGAAGTGCAACAGGCACAACCTGACTTTATTAAACAGCTGCAGCTGTAAGAGATGATTGGTTAGAAATAAAACAATAATATGACAATTAGTATTCTGCTAACACTGTAGTAAATATGACAATTTAACAAAGACAACCCCTGTAAGACCCTTCAAACCCCGGTGTGCACACCTAAGTCCTGAAACAGTTGTGTACCGATGGGGGGCCCCCTTACTGAGTTGAAAGAACTGGATGGGCTGCAAATCTAAATGCAGTCTAAATGAATGGCAAATTCCACTTTAGGTTGCTGCTGAACTGTGCAACTGGATTATCTCCCTGGATGTAACCACAATAAAAGAACTGGTGATGTGTCCCTTGGTAAGGGTATAGATGGTGCTCCCTTTGGTGCTGTTGGAAGTGTGCAGCAATGCTGTCCGCTCTCCTTGCACAATATGTCTCACCCTCCAATGGACTAGCAGGATAATGTCTGTTTTATAACTCCCAAAGTTCCTTAAACTGGTAGCACAAAGGGTTAATAACTTACAGTTGACAAAGAACCTTGCTTCTCTCCACACTGTGCCTTTCTCCTTATCAAGATGGCTGACTGTTGTACACCTGGATCACAATGGTGCTGACAACAAAACTTCCTCCAGGGAACAGCAGCAAACAGCTTCAAGCAGGCTGCACACTGCAGTGTTCTCCCCTTGCAGGTTAATAGCAGTCTCTCTCTCTGGCTGGTCACTCAGCAGGCTGGAACACAAACCCAGTCTCTAGATCTCTCAGCACATCTCTCCATGCTGGCTGGTCTCTCCTCTTCCTCTTCCAGGTTCTGGTTCCTCTTCCTGTTCCTGGCTGAGAGGGCAGGGCACAGACTGTCTCCTTTATCATTGGCTGGAGAAAATCCCTTCCTTCCTGCAGTCTGAAGCATTAACTAGTTCCTCTGTACTGTAGTGGAAGGCACGGGGGGGACTACATTACCCAGCAGTCTTACAGGTGCAAACATTAAGTGTTCTACATATATATATATATATATATATATATATATATATATATATATATATATATATATATATATATATATCTCCCTATTTACCTTTTTAGCTTCAATAATAAACGTCAGTTACTGTACATCCCTATTTATCTGCATGGAGAACAGGTAAAAGCTGCTGTATGAGAGAAAGGGAATGAATGGAGCATACATTAACTTATTCCTAGAACTGATTACAATTTAAACAATATGAATGGATTCAAATCTACGGAACTTTATATAAACAAAAAAGTATATTGCTTACAATTTCCTTGCCCTGACACTGACAACTTCATAACTGTAATATCAGTATATGCATAATCTGTTGGGGGAACATAAAGGTTTCTGAAGCTACAGCATATGATAGAAATATTCCCCAGGACATGATTGTGGGGCAGCAGATTGAATATCATGAGACAGTGGACCATGGAACTTCAGATAATAATGAACATTTTATGCACAGCAAACTTCCAGCAGCCGAGCTGCCTATCCATCACACAAACTGTAATTTGCCTCCTGAAAATATATCTGTGCAAATACGAACAACTGGAACCAAAATGAAGATTTATTTTTAAGACTCAATGGCTCAGCTTAAATCTGTGGTTTGAATAGAGTACTGCAACATGTCCATATAAGGTTTTATAAGTGTATAATCTTAAAAAAGATGTCATTTGGTTTTCTTCCATACGAAGTGGGAGTTACTGTCAATTAAATAAGTTTATTATTCCTTGGAGTCTACTCGTAGCCAATTAAAAGTGTCTATTTGCAAAAATATATTTTCTAGCATGGGATCCGAGTATGGTTGTGCTTACCTAACTAGCCTGACGAGAGGCCTATCAATGCAGATCTGGCTTTATCATTGTACAGTAACAATATAATGGTCTGAGATATGCGCTGTAGTTGAACTAATGGAGCAGAGAGCTGGCGCATGTACAAGTATCTGTAGAGATTGATCAGGGCAAGTTTAATCACTCACTGCTCTGCTATGTGATGCCCCCTATCAGCTTGTCCTTGTCATCTGTCAGGTCATCTTTGTGCTCTCTTCTTCAATCAACTTCTAATTTCCATTCATTGAAATCCTTGTTATGTGCACATGTTTATAAAGTACAAATAGCACATATACATGCATGCACAGCTTGCTAACTCATTCACTCATTAACTTATAGAGGATCCTTGAAGCATGCTGGGGAGGAGAGAGCTTCAGCCCATAATTTAATGAGCTTTCTGCCTACAAGAGGTGGGGAAGATGGAAGGACATCATACAGGCATCTCTTGAAACAGTGGGTTCCACACTGTGAGGTTCTTGTGAGACTCGGCAGAGTAGGAGTAACCCTAACGGTAATATTTGGGGTGAATGCTTGATTTGCTATTATAGAGCCTTCTAGAACCATACAAGGAAGGGTTATTTTGATCTACAGACTGTACATGAAAATAATTTTATAACAACTACTCTGCTATAGTATTGTGCACACTGCTATATCACCCCTTTACAAAACCTGCCTTGCCAACTGCCGCCTCATTTTGCAACACTAAACATTACCGTTACATATAAAAAAATATAAAATATAGTTTAGTTCCTCAACCTAAAATCTTTCTGCAGGTGCAAGCAACTGTGAGCCACTGATCAGCATGGAGTTATCTGCAGTTGGACAAAAATGTTAGGTTGAGGAATCACACGATATATAGTTAGACAGTGATACTAGAATAACTAAATTGGCATAACTGCTGGGGATGTAGTGGGTGCACCCCACTTGGGCATGGCAGGACTGCAAGCAATTTCTTCTTGTGTGTCTCAGTGTCTGGCGAGAAAACGGGCATCGGGATGGTTGGGGGGCTGGCTGACCAAGGATAGTTACATTACTGCAAAGAGATGCTTGTTTATATCTATTTTAGCACTCCTAGACATGGTAGGAAGATATCAGTCACTCATTGTATTGTACATCAGATATGTACTGTATATCATGATTAATCACGAACATATCACAAACATATTCTGCAGCACTTTATAGACATACGTTACAGTAGTTACATAAATGCCTGCCAGAGTAGGGCTTACAATCTATAGTATTTATCTAGCACTATTTGCATTTACAGCATATATATAAATATATATATATATATATATATATATATATATATATATATATATATATATATATATATATATATATATATATAGTAAGTTCTTGTGAGCAGGGCCTTCTGATGATATTTGTATTTTGGTACCCGTGTTTGTTAAATAATTGTTATAAATCTGTTCCTAATAAAGCATTATATAGCACAATAGAACTTAATGGGGCTATATAGATGATGATTTTCCATATGTTAAAAGGAAGGAGGACCTTATCTATAAAAGTGGGTCAGTTATAGGCACAAAGAGTCAGTTCACTAGTGCAGCCACTCACTACTGTTGAGGCACTTGCCTTTAAGTGATGAGAGTGAATCAGATAAAATTGTATTAATTCAAGAGGGAGGATTTGAGTTTAGTTTACAAGAGGTTGAGGAAGACCACAGTAATGTAGAAGTTAAGTCCTTGGATCAATATTATTGTGTTCAGAACTGAGGATAACCATAGGAGGCAGCTATAGTCTGGGAAACAATGTTGTGCACTGGTACTTGCATAGTTATAAAACGTCCTATTATTTATGTAATATGTCATTCCTGGCCATCTCTCCTCTATTGTACTTCAATAGTTCCTACTGTATTGCATTTCCGAGAGGAGGTGAGAGGGTCAGATGGTTGGAACTATAGTTTATTTGAACTACTATAAAAGCAAATAATTAAATAAAGCTGGAAAAATATTGATGACCAGTTGAAAGGCTGCTTTCTAAAGGCCTATTAATAACATACTATACAGGTAATTTAAAGGTGAACTTCCTCTTTAAGGCATGGATGTTGGTATGTACAGAGAGTATGGTTCTGAAAATAAAATCCATTGCTCTGTCTCAGCTGATCACTTCAAATTAAGTTTTCTTTTCCCTCTGTCTATGATGTTGTGTTCATAAATTTTGATTAGACGGCAAATCAATAGCCTCAGTAAAGCTTGCAGAATGTATGATCACTAAATATCCCAACAATGATTTTGAAATGTGGAATCTAGTGACTGCTCTTCTTAAATCAATGAACTATAAATCATAAAAATGTACTCAAAGTGATGTGTCAATCAGTTTAGCTTTCATGTTGCTGGATAACTGCGGGAGTGAGAACACAGAGATGAATGTTGGCGCTCTGTCCGACAGTAAATGGACACCGCATCCAATATTTAGCAGAGGCTTACAGGGACAAGTAAATAAGCCTTGGTTTAGTTTGAACCAAAGAGCAAAATGCTATGCATTATGTAAATGTATAAAAAGTGCCGTCTCCAACCTCTGATCTCTGGTTACCAAGCTACAAGGCTGAGGATGAGAAGAAAAGTCTCATTGGCGCAGCGGGTTGTTATGGGATTTCTTAAGGATCTATTGTATGTAGTTAAATGTATAATCAGTGATAAGTGACTGAAGATGAGAAACAATCATATATGTTTTATTATCTCCTGCAGGGTTAATATTCTCATTATCACACAGATCGATACTCTTGTACCAGTCTTCATAAAATCAACAGTTTCACCATGAAACCGCCCCAGTTACAGAACACCATTCCCATGCCTGTAAGGCTGTTCTCTTCTTTAAATTCAGACAAGTATTATGGAACTTCCAGGTAAACTTAGACGCATTAGGGGAACCCAACTCACACATAAGTAGCCAGTGTAAGTACATTTGCTATAGACATCCATTCTCTTTAAAATTTTGGACTAATTGCTTGTAGTTTGAAGTGCATTACAAACCCTGGAACCTTTGTAAATATACATGGTGACTTTAATCCTAATTTTACAGGGAAACAAGAATCAAATCAGGGATGGATTTATAGCAACTACTGTCTTTCCCAACTCACACCCCCCCCCCCCCCACTACCACTGGTACTTCCAGTATAGGATACAAGAGAGCAATTTAACAGCTGAACAGAATGTACCACCCAGTCCGACTTCAATTTTTTCGAATAGTAATGGTATACAGAGGGTGAAACCATTAGCAGCCTGTCTAGGCCTGGGCCTTTCTGCCCTTCCCACAAATCTCAGCCAAAAAACATTGTGTCCCATTAGAAAGCAAATTGACGGGATCCTTATACAACCACGGGTGAAAATCAATGAAAAAACTTTATTACCAATAATCATTAAAAACATGAACAGGTATCATCCTAGAGACCTTTAACTAAACTATGCTGTGACACAACATGGTTTAGTTAAAGGTCTCTAGGAAGATACCTGTTCATGTTTTTAATGATTACTTGGTAATAAAGTTTTTTCATTGATTTTCACCCGTGGTTGTATAAGGATCCCGTCAATTTGCTTTCTATTGGGACACAGCAGATTCTGGCTGGAGCGGAGTCCAGTCGACGGGTAGCCACCACGAGGGTAACTATAAGACCACCTACATGTAAGTGCTTCCAAAAAACATTGTATATAATTTTGTTATTTATTTACTAACATTTTAAAAAGTACTGTCATGTTTATACATAGATAGGGAAGTGATCCAGCCAGTGGCTTGCAAGCAACATGTTCACCGACCCCTTGGATGTTGCTCTTAAAGCAGGGGGTTATTTTTGAATTCCAGGTTTTGGTTGTTTAAAAACTAGACGTTCCGCTAAACAGAGCCTTCTGTAGACTGCCAGTCCATATAGGGGCTACCAAATAGCCAATCACAGCCCTTATTTTTGAACTCTCAGGAACTTTTTTTCATGCTTGTGTGCTCCCCAAATCTATTTATATTTTTTTTTAAAAAGGTTGGGGACCCCTGCTTTAGGGCAATGGCAAACTTTACAGGGTCATGGTGATTACAAGTCTACAGACAGTGTTGTTGCCGGTTCTCTAGACTAGAAATAGCACCAGCAGCAAAACATTTGCAATAGCACCGTGTGTGGAATTTTATAGCTGGAACTGCATTTATTTAGTAAGAGAGAACTGCCAATCCTTAATGACTTCATAAAAAATGAAATAGAAACATTTTATAGAAGAAAATGTTGAGATAACAGCACCCCTTTAAATTTGGCTTCCTAAACCACACAAGGACATACCCTGTGCTTAGAAGATTAGCAGGATCCATAGAATGGAGCCAGCTGGATACACAGATACAGATAGGCGTAATATGGCTCTTAAAAATTAATTTCTATATGAAGTGCAATGTACAGCACTTTTATTTTTTTAACAAATGCCACCCGGCACACGGTGTTAAAGAGTCAGATATTGCAATCTCCTTTCTGGCAATCTAAGGTACTTCAAGCAGAATTTTGTGTTAAGAAAATCTATGCGTAGGTGAAGTCAGCTTAAATTGCCATGTATTAAATCGTTTAGCCGGTCTGGAGTTTTTAAGTTGTCAGACCTCTGGATCTGTAAGAGGAACTCTATTTTCACTCCTACAACAGTGAGAGATTAGCAGCTTGAAATCACTTTGACAGTCTCCGTTACTCTATTGCATACCACAGGGAATTTTAATTCCAACCTGTGAAATTGTAATTGCTTCTCAAGGAGCACAGATGCATTGTGGGTAATGGCCAGAGCCAAGCTCAATGTCAGAATTGCCAGTTGCTGCCACATCACATATTACTTGCTGTTATTCAAAAAATCACTCTTGCTTTCTTCACATGGCGCTGAACTGAGGAGTAAAACTAAATTAACGCAGGCTGTCAAACGTTCAGAGATGTGCAGACAGGGACGTGACAAATGTGCCGTTCTTCAAAAGGTACCCTTTTCCATTTTATATGATTACGCCATCCATCTAATGAATGACCGGGATTTTGTATATTCTAATGTTGCTACTAATAAATGTTGAAAGTGTTTTGGATCCCTTGCTGGAATATTCACGGCAAACTACTATGGGCCAGCATTCCAAAGCGGCATTAAGTATGCAAAGCATCTCATCAGGCCAATGGGAATGTCTAATCCCTGGGCAAGGTGGCATATGTGTTCTTCTGCTTTCTTCTCTTCCTCATGTGGTTGAAGCCATTAACTGTAATCTTGTGTTTTTCCATTAAAAAAATTCATACCTACTATACAATATCACTAAATGTGACTGGTTCATGGATATTTTAATTTAAGTTCTTTTCCAGAAAGAATGAAAATGGAGACATTGTTGTTTCTAGGGAATGGGACTCCTTAGCCCAATCCTTGGAACCCAGGGCTTGGTTTATAGAGCACCACGCTATAATGTATTTTATAGAGCACTAATTGATCAGGTTTTGTCTAAAAACTTGCACTATACATGCACCAAATTGTATAAAATCAAGTTTTAGATGCTTTTTAAAGTGTGTATGCTGGGCAGACGACTTCAGCCAATAACTATGCCCTATCATTCAGGAAGGATTGAACATATTGGTTTTGGTTTGGTGCACTGGCATATGAAGAAGTGAAGAGGGCCTCAATACAAAGGTACACAAACGTAATACATAAATACAGTATCACCTTGTACAATATCTGTTCATTAGGCTTGCAGGCCAATCAGTGGGTTTGGTGCATCCCTAACCCTGACTAATCTGTTATGCAACTATTTTGGGATTCAGCTGAACTCCTGAATCCTTTGTGAAAGATTCGGCCAAATACTGAATGGAATATGAACACTAATTTGCATTTATAAATCAAGGGAAGGAGGGATGAAAGAGAAGAGAGAGGTTAAAATTCTTCTGACAAAAAGGTAAGTAGTTTTAAGGATTCAGATTGGCCAAACACGAGAATTAGGCTGAATCCTGCTGAAAAAGGCTCAATACCAAACCAAATCCTGGATTTGATGCATCCCTAGTCAGGGTATACTGTAGCTGTTTTCACTTTACTTATTCCAAACAGAGTTTGGTTGAATTATAACAAAAAGGTGGGGTGGGGGCTCACAAATTCATCTCAAGTGAGCATATATAATGATCAATAGGCATTTCTGTGCATATAAAACTGGTGCATTAGTGCAATGGTATATGGGCAATTTTGGGGCATTGCTGTCCCTGCAGTGATAGCATATTATATCATATAGCATATATAGAGTGTTGAGCTACTGGTACTCCCAAGTGCCATACAAGTTAACGGAACAATTTAAAGGTCTCATCACCTGCTGTTCAAGCTACTAATCTCTGCAGGGACAGAATGCCCCATGTGTCATTGCCCACAAAATGTTAAGTGAACTTTCAGTGCAAAATGTATGAGGCTTCTGTACAAGAACTAGCATACAGCAACTCCCACACATATCTGTACAAATACAAAAATCCTAAGAAGGAAACTTCTGTGTGCTTAATAAGGTACAAACTCATACTTTACTAGGTATATTTTTTTCCCTTCAAGATAATTAAATGGTGATTGAGACTTGGAAAAAAAACAGACTGCCAGCTTGGGATTAGAAAAGCATTAGCTTTCCCCCTCGAGGCTAAGTTGGCATACATTTCAATAGGGTTCTTTGTTTGCCTTGCTCTCAATCAATAACGATGGGATCTGTGTCAGGCCGAATGTGGATGACAAATGTTTTCTTCAAGCCTAACTATGACTATGTAAAAATGTATATAAATATGAGCTTCTCATTAAATCAGCATTAAGCCCCATAAAAATACGTGACCCTTGGCACTTCTTGTTTAACTTGTCAGTCTTCAATAATCAGCAGGTATCCTTAACTTTTGTTGAGCTTTTCAGATCCAGGATAATAGCAGCAGCCTTAACAGATTGGCTGCAAATAAAACTCACAAGAGCCAACAATGAGTCTCAATGAAGATAATGTTTAATAATGCATCTTGCTCTCATCTTGCTCTCATCTCAATAAAAGCAAATATCCCAGGAAAGCAAAAATGAGAAAAATGTTTCGGAATAACAATGCATTTTCAAAACACACACACACACACACCCATGCACATTACTGGTTGCGGTCGGCAGACTTTAATTATCTACAGGAAATAAGAGTGCACATCACTGCTTCCCACCTAAAATGAAATGGTGCACAATTATCCAATCAAATTGACCTGTATATGAAGCAGTCAGACACAGTGAGGAGCGACTCATGCACAAACAGGAGATGCCACATTTAGATGAGAAGAAATTAATCAGAATTTGACTTTTCTGCATTTGAATAGAAATATATGCCTTCGTTTCTCACTTGGCTGGAAAGAATTTACCAGTATGACTGCTCAGCTGCACAATCACATGGATATAAATTAAAGGAAGAAACAAAATACTTTTTACTTTTTATTTGGCTGCATACTCTTAATAAACTTGTTTCCTTCATCAGGATGAAGCCAGGTCACAGCATCTAGCACCGGCGCTCATATTTACAAGTATCACATGTGCATAAGGAAGGCTGAAGATCACAGTATGAAAAAGAAAATGAATAAAATGCCTAAAACGGAGGTCAGGAAAATGAAGATTCTAGCAACACAACAGCTGTGTAGGTGTTCACCAATAACTGCATTACTTACTCATACTTAGGGATTAGCAACCGGAGAATTTTTGCTTTAGAAAAAAAAATCGAAATTTAGGATATGTGTCCTGATAGACATATGTAATAGAGAGACTTAAAAGTGGTGCAAAGCAATTGCACAATGTGCAGCAGCTGTAAACCAATGGCACACACTGGGAAACAAAGAAAAAAAGGAATAAAAAAGCTAGAATTATTCCATTCTCCATTTTTAAACAAATTTAGTTGCAACAAAAGCAATGACAGCAGCCAGTAGAGCAGAGAGGAAAAGGAAGATCTGTAGTCCTTCCCGGTGCTTCTGTAGAAAGGTCTCAGAGTTGGAAACATTGTTTGGTGGCCTGTAAAGAGAAACAGCAACAAAAATCTGACATTTGTTAGTAACTTATAAGTTATTGACAAACTGCAAACTATGTCCAGAGCTTAGAAATAATATGATACCCTTCATTTTCCTTGTGCAAGCAATTTAAAGGCTACGAGACAGTCACGTATATGGAGTTCTGCTTATTGCAACTATTCTACTATTACAGTGCACATTTGAGATATCCCAGAATAACATTAAACTTAAGCTGAACATATATGTCAAAATCTGATGGAGGTGTCTGGACAATTTCAGCTGTATTACTTAACTATCTGGGCATGTGTAGAAGGTTGGGGAAGGAACATTTCTACGTAGGAATTAGGGACTGGGCTCCGATATGATTAGATTTGACCTGATCTCCTGGGATATGGTTAAAAATTTGAATTGTGTCACACTTGACAAAGCGTCTATTAAGCCTGAAACATGCAGCAAGTATTGGGTATAAACATATCCAGAAAGAGGACACACATGCCACCATATAGTTATTGACAGTTTATAGGCAGATTTAAAGAATTGTTAAAGGGGACCTGTCACCCCAAAAAAAATATTCCAAATCTTATTTTATCATGTTAGTCCAGCAAAATTAACTTTAATTACACTGTAAAAATTATTTGAATCTTGTTTCCTTTCATCCGGAAATTCATAATTATAGCAAGCAGGCAGGAGCCATTTTGTGGACACTGTTATTAAGACAAGCCTTGCATCATCTCAGAATCTTGTTTGTGCATCAGAATGGGGGACCTGATGTCCATCCCCATTCACTGGTTACACAATTAAACGGTGAAGAGAACGGGGGAATGTGGGGAGAGCAGTGACATCTAGGAAGTGCTGAATTGAAGGTGAAAGTAATTGCCTGCCCTGCTTCTATGCCTAAGGCATAGAGGAGGGGCAGGCAATATTTGATTGACAGTGGAGAATTTTAAAAACAGCTATAAATGCTTTAATAAAAAAAGAATTTGGTTTCATGTTTAATTTTAAAAGGACTTTTATTATACAGATTTTTATGTCTGGGTGACAGATCCACTTTAATTGCCTTTCCTACATCCATCAGTTAAAACACAGCTAATAGTTACCCACTGCAGTACTACACTAAAGATATATTTTCTAAAATATTGTATCCATGGAGCTTGCTCTTGTTTTTCATTCAGGTCACTATATTTTACAGTCAAAATAAAAATCTATTTTACCAACTGGAGAGCTAAACGTCCTGCCTAAATATCTATATAACCAGCATTTTATCAGATAAATTCAGCAGAATCCAACTAAAACTTGGCTAGACTGTTGCACTAATCATGTTCTACTGTTAATACCTGGAAAGCATTTTAGCTACGCCATCACTTATAAAGGGGGGAAGAGGGGGAAAAAAGGACAGATAGTACAGTAAGATGTCAGGCCTAAAACTTTAGTTAATACATGTCCCACGCTGACGATTTAACATATAGTAAAAGTCTACTAAAAAGATGAGGCTTTTATGGTAAATGGTCTGCTTGTGTCAGTGGCACCATAAGTAGCACAAATACTATGGAGTCAGAACTTGCACTGAACTGAAAATATATAATTTAAAATAAGGTACACAATGTTGAGTCAGTATACATGTACTTTTATTATGATACTGATGAAATAAACTTTTGAATTTTATTTTTCATGAGTATTGGGACATTTTATTTAATAGTGACACAATGTTGACGGCTGCAATCAAAATTACCCACTCTCATGATAGGGTCTGTTTATCATAAAACTGTTGATGAAGGAGTCCTAGTTATTCAATGTACAGGCAAACAGAAGCCACAACCTGAAGCATCTAGATAGCATTCGAGGACAGTGAAACAAAAGAGTCTGTTAACGAGTCAGGCAATCCCTTAACAAAGTGAATAAATCAAACCCAGATCACCTTCCTAGCAAAGCATAATGGAATTTATCAACTGCTGTTCAAACACTGACTTCAATGGGCAACGTAATTAATGTTATGCCTTTCTGGATAATAGGAGGGTCAAAACAGTTATTTCTTGCAAGACTGCAATTACAACAGTCAAGCGTCTCTTTTGCAATAGCTATTAAATAATATGGTTAAACTGTGGTTTATCAAGCATATCCTCCATAAATACTATGATGTAAAATGGTACAGTCCGGAGTTTTAAATGGGTGTGTTTTAGGGTAATTATGCATTATAGCAGGTTTTGGTTCATTGGAAAGCCATGCCATAAAGTGGTCATATTTGGGAAATGGATAAAATATCTAAATCTGGCCCTTCTTCAACACATTCATATATGTGGTTGAAAAAAACATGGTATTTCTATCAATATTGAAGTTGCACCAGTTACATTACATATAGACCATGGTAACTAGGGTGACTTCAATATAGATAGAAATACCGTTACTTATACTAACCTGCAGGTCCAGGTCACACACCGTACATATAAAAATGTAAGTGACTCGTATATATACCAACATTTCTCCTTTTCTTTCTCTCTTGTTCGTTCAACTTGAATCCACATTTTCTGCACTCATGGGGGGGGAGATGTGCCAAGTACAGTGGCCTCATTTATGGCTCTAGCGTTTGTGTCTGCAAACCACTCACTTAAAGCTATTTGGGGCAGTGGACTCCCTCCTCCTTACTCTGTAGCCACAGTTGGAATTTAATTATTTCCCTTGCACCATTGTTATCAGATCTTTCCCCCCTGAATATGTATGGAATGGTCAGTGAGGTGCACCCTATTTAGACTATGTAATTAAAATGATACACATCATTTACATGTACACAAGTATCTGAGATTTGCCATCATGGAGAAAAGCAACTTACTGCAACTTGTGACAAAACTGGTCTTTACCAACAGGGACTGGAATAACACTACACAGGTGTGAGCTCTGGGAACACCCACAGTCACCATTAGAATTTACTGTATGTACACAGTACAGGTATGGGACCTATTATACAGAATGATCGGCACATGGAGTTTTCCGGAAAAGGGATCTTTCTTTAAAGGACCGGTAACACCACATTTTTTTTAAATATTAAATATTTAAATATTTCCCCCCCATAACAGCTATAAATGATAGGTAAGGCTTACTTTCCCTTGGCTTTTTTCAAATCTTCAGCTTGAATTTGACATGCAAAGTGCCCCATAGGAGAAAGGCAAAACAGCTTGAATTCCTCTATGTGCTGAACCAGAAGTCAGCCTCCTACTGATAACCTAAAGCACCTAAGTTTTTTTTTTCAGTGTCTGCAGCTTAAATTTATGTTTCTATTCCTTTGGACAGCTTTGGGGTTAATGATGCGAGCATATATTTAAGCTGCAGAAAAAAGTTTAGGTGTTTTAGGTTATCTGTATGAAGCCGACTTCTGTTTCAGCGCACAGAGGAATTCAAACTGCCAACACCTTTTCACCTTTCTCCTATGCAGGGTCGGACTGGGGGGCCCGGGGCCCACCGGGACTGCTGTCCAGGGGCCCCCCGCCGGCCTACTAAAACGCGTCGGCCCAGCAACAGTGGCGTTCGGCGCGCATGCGCAACATCGACACCGCTCGGCACGCATGCGCAGCAGCGCCGTTTGGCGCGCATGCGCAGGCGGCGCTGCGCATCGCGAGAAAAAAAAGATTTTTTTTTCCGATTGGAAATATCTACTGAAGGGTTCTGGCCCGGCGGGGGCCCACGAGGGTCGGGGCCCACCGGGTTTTTTCCCGGTATCCCGCCGGGCCAGTCCGACACTGCTCCTATGGGGCACTTTGAAGGTCAAATTCAAGCTGAAGATTTGAAAAAATCCAAGGGGAAGTAAGCCTTACCCATATAGCTGTTTTTGGGGGAATTATCGCGAAAATGAAAATTTAATAAAGGCTTCATCATACTGAAATAAGAAACTTTCTAAATACAATCAATTAAAAATGCTGCATTGTTTCTGAAATAATAAAGCTTATGTTTACTATTCCTCTCTCAGCATCTGTTTCCCTTCATTCTGTCTTCATGCAGCAGTTGGGTGTCAGATAGTCATTAACAGTTAGATCCAATATATCTTATAGGGGGGCTCGTTTTCCTAGAAGATGAATCCAAGCTCATTCAAATAACTGATTCCAGTACAAACAAAGTCTAACAAAATAACTTGCACAAATTCTGCATGTAGAGAGACGTGATGTCTGGTGATTTTAATAGCGTGAGCTCTAATACATCTTCTAGGCAAAAGGAGCCCCTATAAGATTTATTGGATCTGACAATCAATATCTGTCACTCAACTCCTGCAGAAGAGAGAATGAAAAGAAACAGATGCCGAGAGAGGGATAGTGATGATAAACTTGATTATTTCAGAAACAGTACAGAACTTTTAATTGATTGTATTTAGAAAGTTTCTTATTTCAGTATGCTGAAGCTTATATTAAATGTTCATTTTCGCGATAGTTCCCCTTTAAACAAATTTGGTGTTACTGTTCCTTGAATTTGGATCTCCATACTTTAATTCTACTAGAAAAGCATTCAAATATGAAATAACCCCAATAGGAGTGAATTGTGTAAGAATGAATTAAGGTACTGTTTTACTATTACACAGAAAAAGGAAATCATTTTTAAAAATGTAGATTATTTGTTCGAAATGCTATGTTTGGAGCTTTTTGGATAATGGGTTTACATATAATGGATCCCATACCTGTACTGTGTGCTGTTCTTGAGAAAACATCCCCAAAAAGAACTTAAAGGAAAACTATATCCCTAAAATGAACACTTAAGCAACAGATAGTTCATATCATATTAAGTGGCATATTAAAGAATCTTACCAAACTGGAATATATATTTAAGTAAATCTTGCCTTTTTACATCTCTTGCCTTGAGCCACCATTTCGTGATGGTCTGTGTGTTGTCTCAGAGATCACCTGACCAGAAATACTTCAACTCTAACTGTAACAGGAAGAAGTGTGGAAGCAAAAGACACAACTCTGTCTGTTAATTGGCTCATGTGACCTAACATGTATGGTTTGTTGGTATGTTTGTGAGTACAGTGAATCCTACGATCCCAGGGGGCGGGCCTTATTTTTTAAAATGGCAATTTTCTATTTATGATTATCCAATGGCACATACTACTAGAAAAGTATATTATTATGAAAATGGTTTATTTACATGAAGCAGGATTTTACATATGAGCTGTTTTATGCAATATCTTTTTATAGAGACCTACATTGTTTGGGGGGTATAGTTTTCCTTTAACAAACTGAAGACTTTGGTATAGGGCCTGGTAATAAACTCAGCACACGTTAACATTGATATTCATGGCCCTGATTTAGAGAAGCCATATCATTTCCCTTTTGTATTAAACCTGGAGTGCTCCAAAAAGAAAAAGGATATACAGAAAGAAGAGGATAGCATCAAATGACCTTACAGAAAATAGTGTGGAGATTTAAAGGGGTTATAGTTTTTGTATTCTTTGCCTTCTTCTGAATCTTTTCAAATGGGGGTCACTGACCCCATCTAAAAACAAATGTTCTTTAAGGCTACAAATGTATGATTACTGCTGCTTTTTATCACCCATCTTTCTATTCAGACCCTTCCCTATTCATATTCCAGTCTCTTATTAAAATCAGTGTATGGTTGCTAGGGTAATTTGTTCCCTAAGAACCAGATTGATGAAATCCTAAACTGAGAGAGCTGCCAAATAAAAAGCTAAATTATTTAAAAATAAAAACGGAATTGTCTCAGAATATCACCCTCTTCATCATTCTAAAAGTGAATTTAAAGGTGAATAACCCCTTTAAATGTTTAAATTAATGAGGACAGAATTTAAAAATAAAAATACTAAATATGGCTCTGAAATGCACCATTTGGAACATCAGAAAAATAATGTAAGTACTACTCTACAGTATAGTTGAGAGAGGAGCAGCAGCTTGGAATTCAGTTCCAGTTGAAGTATAAACCAGCCTATTAATTTAAGTTTTTTGAATGAGGATACAGGGATATTTCCATCATATAATCAAGTAAAGGATAAATCATACTAGGAGACTGCTATTCCGATTCTTATACCAAATCTCGATTTATTTATTTTTTAGCAATTACGGTCTTTTTTGAACAAAATGTAATTGGTTTTAGAATATCACCCAAATTTACCTGTTGGTTATTTCTGCTATTATGTTTCTAGGCAATAACGCTAAAATGAAAAAATGTTTTCAAAGGTAAACTGATAGTGACTAAAAATTTTCCTGGTAAATCACTGTTAATAATTCTCCAAGGGAAAAAAATGCTGAATATCTGCAATATTCTACCTAAATAGAGATGACATTTATAAAAACGCGATTGAATTATTTATATTAAAATCAGGTTTATGGCACGAACAGCGCCATATATAATGTCTCTGCGAAAAATAAAGCAAAAATAAATAAAGGCACATTTTGCATGAGCTTACATTAGGATTGGCTGAAAACTGATAGCATTACAGAACTGAGTAATTAAAAACTGATCCCAATGCGGAAGAGACATTAATAACGAGCAACAGATATGTTCAGTTCAGGAGCGGGAGTTAATTAACCTCAGGAACTAGAGTTGTGAAGTCTCTCTCCTGTCGCAAGAATGTTTTGTCCATACAGTCAAAATGATCCCATGAGCTTAAACTCTAATCAAGTGAATGTTTTTATCATTGCAATACATTTTTCCTGTTGGAGATAATGCTCCAGGATTTCCATTTTGTCAGACTAATCAAACCTTCCACTGAACTAGCTGCTGACATGCAGAAACATCAGCCCGGCTTAGAGAATTCCAGTGCACTCACCGGTAGCTCAGGAGTCAGTGCGTTTTGCACTAATTACTGCCAGCACTTAGCACAATTATGTAAAATGACTGTCAGCAGCTACATTCAATGTATGTGTAATAAGCAGTCTAGGAATTAGAAGTTATAGTTCCTCACACCCTCCAGCCATGACATGTGGCGCACACACCAAATCAAGCTTTGTACATGTAATATTTCCAATACAATGCTCTTTCTTTTGAGGCTATCTTGTTTAGGCCTCATTCACACTAGTTAGTTGGTGGTTGTAACCTTTAAATGAATAAAATACTCTTCCAGTTGTAATGCAAACATTGAAGTAGTCTCAACATTATTAGCAGGGGAATATTGTAAAATAGAGTTATTTCTATGGATCACCACAGAGATCAAGGAAAAAGATGGCTTTGTTAATGACGGATAGGGTTGCCACCCGTCTGGTTTTCACCTGCACAGCCTGGTTTTCTGAAGGGATATCTGGGTGAAAACAATCTGTCTGGATTTCCAAATTAGGAAATCCACAGAGGGCTTTAAAATGAAAAGTGTGGTGATCAGTCAATGACTGCTACATCATAACCCCATCCAACATCACAGGTACACCCAAGAGCTTCAACTGCCCCCTGACATCATCAGACCACCCAAACCTCACCAGGCCCGCCCCCTGACTGCTTTGCATAGTTGCTCTGCAACCCTAATGATGGAACAAGCTGACACTTAGTACTTTTGATCTTCAGCTCCCATTAGGGTCCCTTTGTGAAAAAGACTATGGCGGTTGTATAGTAAAATGGCTCATGAGCAGCAACCTATAGCAACTGCAGGTAGCATTTATTGGTCACCTGTTTAAAAGCAAATAACTTACTGGTTGCGATGGTTAACAGCTCCTGGGCACACTTAGTGCCTTTTATTGTATATGGGGGTTTGGGAGTAATGCAATAAATGTCACAAAGTTTGCTATTGTTTTTGCAACTCAACAAATCAGCAAGTAACATTTACATGTTTGAAAGGAAACCTTTTATTGGTTGCTACACGTTACTAGACGTGGTCCAGGCTTTGCAACTTTTATTACATCAACCGACTATGTCCTGAACTTGGTACAATCAACTAGCCCCAATGCAAACTGTCCATTTCACAGGGAAGATTCCAAAAGATAAAAATATAAGGTGAAGGTTGGGACTATTTCCTACAGCAAGGAGGAGTAGGAGTGGATAAATAGATATATTTACAGCTCTATCGTCAATTCTGCAAAGTTTTAGGGGAATAGCAAATATCTCCTTTACCTGCAACATTAAAGTGATGGTGTATCTGTTTTTTTAAGGAATAAGTATCATAGTAAAAACAGTTTTGGCCCATATTTTTATTTCTAAATACAAAATCCTTGCCTCATTTCCCAATGGCCACTGGAACCAAAGTGCGAGGCTTATGGACTGGTAAGTAACAGGGGTCTTTTTGAAATCAGCATTTTTTTGTTTATTGGTGGGGGCTGCGTTATATTCTTTATTGGAGCAACCAGTTATACCTCATAGAATCCAGAGATACAGTAACCTCTTGCAAGCACATTTTCTTTATGTATGAATTTGGGAAGGGATACAACTTTGCTTATACCTGATGGAGAGAGAGGTTCTTCTTCCACAATCTAGTCCTACAAATACATTGTGAGTCTGAATAAAGCTGATCAAGTACTGCAGTCCTGATCATGTAGAGCTTTAACCGGAGAGTCATTTTGAGTGCAGCACCTTGAGATGTGGGAATGCCATTCACTCAGCAACAAAAGTAATTACAATTTTGTACTGTTTCTGAAATTCATATGTTATCAGTATAATGTCTATTTAATTGCTTTTACCGCTATATGAAACATTTGGCATTTGGTTTTGGCTCTCACTATACAATGCACCGCATAGTATATCAACAGGCCTATTCGAAAAAATGCATGCCAGTAAAATGTTCATTATAGTAAAAATGGACCCCTTTAACTGCCCATCTGCTGACTGCCATGTTTCTAACTGCCAGCGTCTTAGATTTTACATTTACGGTATCTTTTCTTATATTTATGCAATGCTGTGTGTTGTCTGGCAACATGGTAGTGTAGCAAGAGCAAAAAGGGAAAAGGGAAAAACATAAAATAACTCACCATGGTGCCTCCACAAACACACAAAGATAAACTTGGGCTCTTATGTGAAAAGTGACGAGACAATGCATATTTTGCAGCATTAGTTTTGGAGCAGGAAACCTAGAAAACATCTAATAAATGTTTGAATTAAGTCTTCCTCGGAAATATATGATATTATGTATTAAAGAAATACTCATTGCAATATGGTCACTGCGATGCTACAGATCAATATGAAGCGAATAGTGAGATATGAGAGACTATGCAAGATGCAGTCCAAATAATTTTGTTTACATTTCAAACCCTTATCTTTGAATGATATATTTCACTGGACAATGCCGTTTAAAATTCTACAGGCGCCCTCTCTGCAGCAATGAGATCACACAGGGATTCTACAACATATCACAGATGAGAGTTACACTATATGTAAGGTATGTGCCGTGGATACACTTCAAAAGAAATTTACAGGCTCCTTTTCCTGTAACGTGGGTGTCAGAAGTATATTAATACAAGTGAAGATGCATCTGATCAGAGTTTTGGATGATCTGTTTTTGAAGTAATTTCAAAGAACACCTCGACTGGAACCAAAGCCATAAAATGCCAAAAACCTGTCATGTGCCTCTCAGTAGAATGATTTAAGTTTCTGTATCCTCATGAGCTGGAGATGCTCAGGCTGGTTGCACTACCTGCCTTTTTATTAGCTGCTGCCACAAATATCAGAAGTGAAAATTATCATGGGACGGGGCAGGTAAAATATATAAAAATATAGTTATGAGACTAATCATATTACAAGAGAACTCTAATAGCTTTTATATGAAGGACAATACTGTGGAGCACTGCAACCACTATGTGATCAAAGATCGATAGATAGAAAGATAGATAGATAGATAGATAGATAGATAGATGATAGGTGGATAGACAATAGATAAATAGATTAGATAGATAGATAGATAGATAGATGATAGATAGATAGATGATAAAAAATAGGTAGACGATAGATAATAGATAATGGATAGATGATAGATAGATAGATAGATTATAGATAGATAGATGATAGATAGATAGATAGATGATAGGCGGATAGACAATAGATAAATAGATTAGATAGATAGATGATAGATAGATGATAGACGATAGATAGATAGATGATAAAAACTAGATAGATGATGATAATTGATAATAGATAATAAATAGATGATAGATAGATAGATGATAGATAGATAATAAATGGATAGATAGATAGACGATAGATAGATGGATGATAGATAATAGATAGGTGATAGATAGATGATAGATAATAGATGGATAGACGATAGATAGATGAATAGATAGATAGATAGATATAGATATATATGCCATTGACAGGCACTGACAACCACAATGTCTCATGCCTGTCAGAGCCACAGCATATTCAGTCAGTAAGTGACATACTGTATAGCACTTTTTTATTAACCCTTCCGGCACACTTTTTTATTGTAATAAATACTGTGCAATGTGTACTGTTAGCCAGTTTTCAAATGAAACACGGATTCACAGCAGAGGACTGTTGCCTCTGTGTTATATTACCTAAACAACAATTCAGGAGGGGCTGCGGCAGAGTCTCCCAGGGACAATGGTCTCACAAGTCACTGCCGGTCTGGCCAGTATAACAGAGCTTTAAATGGATATTGGTATGGGTGACACCAATAGTGTTCTCCATAACGTTTAGCAGGGGCGTAACTACAGAGGACGAAGACACTGTGGCTGCAGGGGGGCCCAGAAAGTACAGGGGGCCCCATGAGGCCCTAATTAATGAGGAATTTCAACATATATGGATAAAAAAGGACAACTTCTGGATATGTTGGGGGCCTTAATAATAATATTTTGCTGTGGGGCCCAGTTAGGGTTGCCACCTGGCTGGTACTTTACCGGCTTGACCGGTAAAAATAATGGTTGATCCCAATGTTATTAATAGGGAAAAAAGATAAATATATAGGAAGGCCAGTATTTTTTTCCAGAAAAGGTGGCAACCCTAGGCCTAGTATCATCTAGTTACGCCACTGACTGTTAGCAAAGATCAATAAATATTTGCACTTAAATTATACCTCCCAACATTTTGGAAATAGAAAGAGGGACAAAAACATGCATGGTGAAAGTTGACCTGTTTTTTTGTCGAATAGGTCAGTATTTGGCCAAATTCGAGTCGTACGAATCAAAGTAATAGCGAATTCGAACAAATTCTAATCAAAGTTTTTCTTAAAAAAAAAAAAAAACTTTAATTTTTCCACCAATTGACTCCAAATAGGTTCTAGGAGGTCCCCCATAGGCTAAAACAGCAATCGGCAGGTTTTAGATGGCGAATGGTCGAAATTGAATTTTTAAAGAGACAGTCAATTCAAATCGAGTTTGGACTAATCCCTATTTGAAGAACACAAAATTTTTTGAATTTCGAAAATTCACCTCAAATAAAATAAATCTGCCCCTTAATGAAGGTGAAATGCCCTTTAAGATGCAAGTCAGTTTCCCCTAAAGACCTGCTTATTTTAAATAGTTACAATTGTTTCTTTGCTTATCTTAAATTGTTTAAACAAAAGTATCTAATTGCACCTACCACATATTCTGGACTCTGTCAAAAGCCAAGTTTTAGAAACTTTGAATTTGTTTCTGTCTGTTCAATGCAGGACAAGAGAAAGTCAGGACATTTCAGTAACAATCCGGGACTGTGGGCTCAGCTGTCAAAATCAAGACTGTCCTGCGAAAAACAGGACAGTTGGGAGGTGTGCTTGAATCACTTGCTTTTCTGGCAGAAGGACATCTTATACTCTTGTAAGCAGGCCCGGACTGGCAATCTGAGGGTTCTGGCAAATGCCAGAGGGGCTGCTATAAGGTGCCATAGAAAGTCACTATTTAGTGGGCTGGTGGGGGCTGATTGGGCCTCTGTGTTGGCTGATTGGGCCTTTGTGTACCTGAAATGCCAGGGCCTATTTTAATTCTCAGTCCGGACCTGCTTGTAAGGTTGCTAAATAAAGTGTGTACCAAGTCAAAACAACACACAAACCTTTTATAAACTGCACAAAGTACTCACGCTGGAAATTCATTTTAATGAACAATTTCCCTGACTGTAATTTAGGAGCATAAACAACACATGTAGAACCAGAACAGAAGCTTCTAGCAGGCCATAATAAATAAACTTCTTTTCACCAAACAAAAAACATCTTAGGTACAACAGCAAAAATATGTTATACAGTCGTATATATCCTTGGGAAGAAATCACAATGCAGGCAGAACACATTTGAAACCTGTGAGCGGAAATAACAACATAGCTAGAGCCTAACAACAAGGAATGAGGGGGGATTTCACATAAGAACTGTAATTTTGGACTTTCAGAACAGAAGAGGAACATGAAAGGACTTTGCCGCCTTTATGTGCCTCCTGTATGAGATAAAATAAACCCGAGACATTAAATGAATTAAATTGCTGGAAATAAGGAAGGATAAATCAAACACAATCATGGCAACAACTTAAAGATAAGCAGGAGAGAAATCCCAAATTAATCTGCTGAAGAAAAGAGAGAAAACACTGCATTTTGTGTCTGTGTTGGGAAGGAGACAGGCTCCTTTCATCTTGTTTTGGCAGCAGCAAAATAAACACCAGGCTTAGCTAATAAGGTATATTATAAATTATTAAACCATTCAGACTATGATCAAATGCATTTCAGATTATTTTCCTGAATAATTCTGCCTTCCACGCTGCCAGAAGAGATACATTTGGTGGGCTCTTATACAGCGATTCATTGATCAGCCGTCTTTGTGTTTCTCCAGTCTCAGACTTAACTGTGGCGCATGAAAGAAACACACTCACATCAAACCCTCGGCTTTGGCATCTGCTGATCACAGACTATTTTCTCCTGCCTAAGATCCACATGCCATGTTAGTCAACAAACTCCTGCAATCGCACTTGCAGTCAACTTGTGGGCTTTTTTCCCCCTAATAGACCAAAACTAAATCTAGAATATGTATTAGTTCCACCCCTCTAGCCCTCCCGACCACCAAACATCGATGCCAACTAGTACTGGGTGATGTGTAGCAGTTGCACCTGTTTTATTTATTATACTGGAGCACATAAACATTCAAGGGTTAAACACAATTTTAATATCTGCACCATAACGAACCATGAATAATAATATAACATATACTGTATATGGGAGTTCACTTCACTTATGGTCATTATTTTATAAATAAACCAAAAATAAACATAAAATATATTATAACAACCCACCTGTTTATGTATTCTACAGTGGGCTGCTAATCTTGCATAGAGCTATACATAGTATGGTCATTTATTCAGAATGCACAGCAGTAGAAAGTGAGCAAACCCCCATTTGCCCCCCCCCCCACAAAGCCCCGGGCCTACAGCAGCAAGTTTTAGGGGCGGCATGCTGTCCAGCCTAACAAGCACCGGGGATGCCTATTCCTGTACGCATAATCCCCAGTTCTCCAGCACATGCATGGGGAATGTGAGCTTGTGAGGGCGTGGGCACTAGGATCCAGTGGGCCAAGCCAGAAATCCAGGCCTGCCTGTCCTGATCAGCTAATTTGGAAATTCAGACTTTCCAAAAATCAGGTGAAAACTAGACACTTAGAAACCCTAAGAAATAGAAAGACTTTCATGGAAGCAAATGATGATGAGCCAGTGGTCTCTGATTTCATCAGGTTTTCATTTTTGGATTTATTCTGCAAAGAAATGGCTAAATCTCAATCTGTGGATAGAAAAAGCAACTTATTTTTTCAACATCAACATCTATATACAATTTCATGCTGACCTTTAATAAATCACCCCTTTCAAGAATTTAGTAAAAACTAGTTACTTACAGAACCAGGCACAAAATAAGTGGCAACTCGTAAAAACTCTTGAACAGGCAGCCAGAAGTATCTGCACAGAGACTTTCGTTGGGTGGTTCAGTCTGCCTTTCTAGCTGTAGGCATATTAGGAAGTGGTTTATTTATCAAAACACAAGCCAAAGCTAAATCCCTTTCCTTGCCAGAGTAAGAGACCACAGCATTTTCATATAAGGGCAAACTGGGCTAACAGTGAAGGCCTAAGCACAAACAGCAATGTATAACAACATATTTGCACAGAACCACACGCAAGCTTGAGGGTAAATACAGCTTTATGAACTACCTTTTAAGCAGATTTATAAAAATATGAAAATGAAACAGCTGCATTCACTGAGAAAAAACAAACAAACTAGGTAAATGTCTTCCTGATGATGCTGCCCCTAGTGTGACTACTGGGGGCTTCCATTGTAGTTCCACTACAATCTACCTTTGAGGTTACAGATGACCAGTCCAAAGGCTTTTAACACATACCAGAGAAATCAAGACGTCTTGTTATAACTGTAGTTCTATTCAGCTACTTATCAAGGATCTCCAGAGTAGAATCTATCCATGGCAACTGCTACAAACCAAATAGAACCAAAGGAGAGACAGTATGCCTTTGACGTTGGCTTTGGAGAGATGGGTTCAGAACAAAATATGTTCAGCATATGGAGCAAACAGGTGTTATGTTCTATTAAGCAAAGGAAAAAATAAAAACACCAGCCATACGGCAGGGCAGCACCATCATTATATATTTAGAGATAATCTTTAACAAACAGCTTAAACTACATATGAACAGCAGAAGGTTATTTCAAGAAATATCATGTTACCTCATAAAAATAAGCATTGAATAGATTAGTTCCATTCTGTAAGGGGTTTAAACAAGATTGTATTCAGGTTCTGCCCTAGGCACCAGACTTGCAAGCGCCACCCATACAGCATCGGTGAAAGTGACATCATGGCTGGATGTGCCATGATGTCACTTCCACCTGAAAGTTTGTTTTTTTTTGTTATAATTCAGGGGGTGCCCTTTAAAGCTCCCACCCTAGGAACAGACCCTTGAGTGCCTATATTGTAATTATGTCCCTGTGTTTAAAATGCTTAAAATTAAAAGTATCCTGGCACCTGCCAGTCCAACGTCTGTTTCCCAAACAACAACATAATAATGAATCCAGACCTCCATTTGCTGCTAAAACGGTCTCTATAATTCTGGAAATACTTTTCACTAGATTTGAAATCATTGTTGTTGGAAGTTGCTTTAATTCAGCCACAAAAGCATTAGTGAGTTGGGCAGTCAGGCCTGGCTTGCAGTTAAGTTGGACTGAGGTCAGGGCTTTGTGGAAACCACTCAAGTTTTCCCACTCTCGTCTCTGCAAACTTCATGGACCTCCCTTTGTGTATTGGGGCCATATTGTGCTGAAACAGGAAAGAGCATTCATAAAATTGTTGCCATTTAGAAGGAAGGATGACATTATCCAACAATGTCATTATAATCTGTAACCTTAACCCAAACCCAAACCATGGATACCAGTACCAGTGACCTCCAGACAGGGCTTTGCATTGCATATGGTGGAGTCTGGTTTCTTTGCTTCTGATCACCCATAAAACACCATGCAGCCTACAAATAATTCCTGTGTTGTTTCTGGAGAAACTTTGGAACTCAACAATAGGGTATTTCAACTAAGGACATTTTAGACACTGAGTTTTTTTAGTTTTGGCAACATAGTTTATATACACACACAAAATGTTGTTTCAAATGTGTTATGTCAATATATGTTAGCAGGTGCACACATACACAAAATAATTGCTTGCTATTTGTTCTAGGCTTCCCTGTGGTTGCAGACTACATGTCCCAGAATCCTCAATGGCTTTGCTATTGATGGATACTTGAATGAGGACCTGGCCCAATGACCTGGAGGGCAATTTTGACACGTTTTAACAAACTATCAGCTGTACTTTCTGATCAAGCATTTTAAGCAGCAGAAAATATTCTAGTATGAACTAACAAGCCAACAAATGTAAACTGTGGAAGGCAAATATTAACACTGAGTGGGACAATCGTTCACTTACTGTTGCAGAGGCCATGTCTAAAATAGCCTGGAATGATGGGGAGGGTGTAAAAACATTAACAGCAACGGCAAGGAAGATTTGCTCTCTTTCACATTCATTGATAATCGATAGAGAGAGAATCATGAGAGTGTGACAGTTTTATTAGGTCGTCTCCCTGATTATGCATAAAAGGCAAAAGAAAAAAAAATCTATAAAACACAGACTCTGAAAAGCATTTATTTATTTTATAATTACTGTTATACATGGTGATAGCTATTAGACATGAAACCTCAAAACACTGAAGTGTAACTAAGTGTAACTCGGAGGTGGCACTGCTGAAATCCAAAAGCACATGCATGGCCTGAAGCTTATGATCAGTCCCCATATAGCAGTTATATAGCAACTACTATGGCATAAAATATGCATATAACAAACTAAATAGGATACAATTTTACATACCGTATATACTCGCGTATAAGCCGAGTTTTTCAGCACCCAAAATGTGCTGAAAAACTCGACCTCGGCTTATACGCGGGTCATACGCCAATCCCTCACCGGATCCCTGTCATATAGACAGCCCTGCTGAGAATAAGGATTGCACTTCCCCAAGCAAACAGCGTATAAGAAATTCAAATCCCGTAATATCGGATCCCTCACCTCCCTCTCCCATAGCGCATCAGGACTCTGTGACTGACGATCGCCGCCCGGAGCAGGTCCAGGAGCTCCGGGCGGCGCGTCCTTCCCTGCCGGCGTCGCTCCCAAAATGGCGGCGCCCATGGCCGCCACGTGGGTAGCGGCGCCGGCGCCTCTACCCACGTGGCGGCCATGGGCGCCGCCATTTTGGAAGGACGCCGGCAGGGAAGGACGCGCCGCCCGGAGCTCCTGGACCTGCTCCGGGCGGCGATCGTCAGTCACAGAGTCCTGATGCGCTATGGGAGAGGGAGGTGAGGGATCCGATATTACGGGATTTGAATTTCTTATACGCTGTTTGCTTGGGGAAGTGCAATCCTTATTCTCAGCAGGGCTGTCTATATGACTAGAGGAGCGTTCCTGTACAAAGTACAGATTGATTTTCAATCAGCCCCTAGGCTTATACACGAGTCAATACATTTTTCCAGTTTTCTTAGGTAAATTAGGTACCTCGGCTTATACACGGGTCGGCTTATACACGAGTATATACGGTACTTACAATGTAAAGTAACTAGATAACATTAAACTATAATGCAGTAAATAATTCCTAAGCCAACAATTTTTTTTACCATTGAAAACAATATATTGTAAATTATCGAGTCTTGTGTGTGTGTAGAAACATTTTAGTTATGGATTCATTCACTACAGCCAACTCTACTGAATGAATCAAGAGAACTTATTCTCTTAATACTCTGTATATGTTGAATGCCATCGCAGACACCAAGGAAAGTCATGAAAAAAGTGTCAAATTTGCCATTTAAACAAATATAGGCTGTATCACTCCTATTTACGCCTAGCCCCAATGTTATACCAATCACTTTGCTGCTTAACAGCCAGATGGGACTTCAGTAATGACCCACCAGAGCTTTTCCGCCATTCCTCATGACTTACATACATTATGTAATACAAACGACTGCTTTATAAACTAAGGTCTATTGGGCTTAATGAAGTCGTTTGCACGTGGATAGGAAACTGGCTACAGGATCGGGTACAGAGGGTGGTTGTTAATGGGACATTCTCTACTTGGAGTAAGGTTCTTAGTGGGGTCCCCCAGGGCTCAGTATTGGGTCCACTTTTATTTAACTTGTTCATTAATGACTTAGGGGATGGTGTTGTAAGTAATGTATCAGTGTTTGCAGATGACACAAAATTATCCAGCCCAATTAATTCCATCCAGGATGTGGCATCCTTGCAACAGGATCTTGACAAACTGGCAGTCTGGGCAGCTAAGTGGCAAATGAGATTCAATGTTGATAAATGTAAAGTCATGCACCTGGGATGTAAAAATATCCAAGCCACTTATACCCTTAATGGGACTGCACTAGGCAAATCCATTATGGAAAAGGACCTTGGAGTCCTTGTAGATGATAAACTTGGCTGTAGCAAGCAATGCCAGTCAGCAGCATCAAGGGCAAATAAGGTCTTGAGCTGTATTAAAAGGGGCATAGAGTCAAGGGAGGAGGGGGTCATACTTCCACTGTATAGAGCACTTGTAAGGCCCCATCTAGAATATGCCGTACAGTTTTGGTCTCCATCACTCAAACAGGACACTATTGAATTAGAGAGGGTACAGAGAAGGGCAACTAAGCTGGTAAAAGGTATTGGAAATCTAAGCTATGAGGAAAGACTGGCCAAATTGGGGATGTTCACGCTGGAGAAGAGGCGCTTAAGGGGTGATATGATGACTATGTATAAATATATAAGGGGATCATATAATAATCTCTCTAATGCTTTATTTACCAGTAGGTCTTTCCAGCTGACATGAGGTCACCCATTCCGATTAGAAGAAAAGAGGTTCCGCCTAAATATTCGGAAGAGGTTTTTTTTACAGTGAGAGCTGTGAAGATGTGGAATTCCATCCCTGAATCAGTTGTACAGGCTGATACATTAGATAGCTTTAAGAAGGGGTTGGATAGCTTTTTAGCAAGTGAGGGAATACAGGGTTATGGGAAATAGCTCATAGTCCAAGTTGATCCAGGGACTAGTCCGAATGCCATTTTGGAGTCAGGAAGGAATTTTTCCCCCTCTAAGGCAAATTGGAGAGGCTTCAGATGGGTTTTTTGCCTTCCTCTGGATCAACTGGCAGATAGGTAGTTAAAAAAAAAAAAAAAAAAAGGTTGGACGTGTCTTTTTTCAACCTTACTTACTATGTTACTATGTTACAAACCAAACAAAAGACAATATAAACTAAAAAAAAGAAAGCATACTTTTCAAACAAGGGGTGTGTGGCCTGGATAGATTAGCATACTAGACAAAAATTGATGTACTTTTTTTGGGTACTTTAATCTTATAGGCAATAGACAATATGAATTAAATGTGCTCTGCAAGGCTGATATTGATACTTACAACATATGTTAAAAGCATTGTGAAAAAACACAAAAAGAAAAGTAAACAAGACCATGAAGAATTTCTTTATACATTTTGAACAGATAAGGACTTTCACCTATGATCGTTGCATCTTTTATAATGACTTTTACTAGTCAGAATAGAATTCAGGAAATGCTTAGTACAGGTATGGGATGCTTTATCTGGAAACCCGTTATCCAGAAAGCTACGAATTAAGGAAAGGCTGTTTACTCCATAGACTCCATTTTATCCAAATAATCAAATTTTAAAAAAAAAATAATCCTTTTTCTCTGTAATATTTAAACAGTATCTTGTACTTGATCCAACTAAAGCTGGCCATACATGGGCAGATTAAAGCTGCCGATATCGGTCCTTTAGACCAATTCGATATCAGGCCAAAAATCAGCCAGATATAGATCGGTCAAGTTTGAATTTTTTGTACGATCCAGGACCGCATTGGCTAGTTGATGCGGTCCTGCGACCCGTCAGAGCCAATTCGTAGTACTGTAATCTGATCTGGCCACCTTAAAATATAATTAATCCTTAATGGAAACAAAAGCAACCTATTGGGAACAGCTTAGTACAGGTATGGGATGCGTTATCTGGAACCCCATTATCCAGAATGCTCCAAATTAAGGAAAGGCCGTCTCCGATAGACTCCATTTTATCCAAATAATTCAAAATTTAAAAAAGAAAATTCTTTTTCTCTGTAATATTTAACCAGTAGCTTGTACTTGATCCAACTAAGATATAATTAATCCTTATTGGAAACAAAACCAGCCTATTTGGTTTATTTAAAGGGAAAATTTCAAAATGAATCAGTTAATAGTTCTGCTCCAGCAGAATTCTGCACTGAAATCCATTTCTCAAAAGAGCAAACCGATTTTTTTATATTCAATTTTGAAATCTGACATGGGGCTAGACATATTGTCAATTTCCCAGCTGCCCCAAGTCATGTGACTTGTGCTCTGATAAACTTCAATCACTCTTTACTGCTGTACTGCAAGTTGGAGTGATATCACCCCCTCCCTTTTCCCCCCAGCAGCCAAACAAAAGAACAATGGGAAGGTAACCAGATAGCAGCTCCCTAACACAAGATAACAGCTGCCTGGTAGATCTAAGAACAACACTCAATAGTAAAAACCCATGTCCCACTGAGACACATTCAGTTACATTGAGAAGGAAAAACAGCAGCCTGACAGAAAGCATTTCTCTCCTAAAGTGCAGGCACAAGTCACATGACTTTGGGCAGCTGGGAAATTGACAAAATGTCTAGCCCCATGTCAGATTTTAAAATTGAATATAAAAAAATCTGTTTGCTCTTTTGAGAAATGGATTTCAGTGCAGAATTCTGCTGGAGCAGCACTATTAACTGCTTCATTTTGAAAAATGTTTTTTTCCCATGACAGTATCCCTTTAATGTTTACATGATATTCTAGTAGATTTAAGGTATGAAGCTCCAAATTATGGAAAGATCCAAAGCATTCTGGATAACAGGTCCCATACCTGTAGTATAAACAGTGGATCCAAGGCCTTATAATGGTGCATCAAGCACAAGGAACATTCACAAAAACGTTAAATAATTTCCTAAAGAACAACAACTTATTAGTCACCCTCATGTTTGTGTTATGCCCCTGAGTTAAGCTAGACACACACAGGCAAAGTATCATGGATTATTTTGTATTGAGTGGCCTGACATATTCCTTGCACATAATAAGCACTCATATTTTATGGTCTAGTTTCCCTTTCACTTCTACAAAGGCATGAAACACTTAAATATTTATGAATGTTCTCACACAGGAGCAACATGTACTAGCTAAAATTTTTATTTTATAAATTCATAACAACATTTGTACTTAACACTGTTAAGTGCAGGGAATTTATAAAGTCGACATCATATGCAATGTGGTATAAAAACACTTTACACTGGTCAGTGTGATTACGAAGGGACAACTGCACTCAGCATTAGCTTTTTGGAATCTTTAAGCCATAACAGAAATGTACATTAATACAAGAACGAGCTAGCGCACAGCAGGGGGAAATACCACAGAATTATAAGCAAAATGATAATAAATGTACACACTATTTAAAACAAATGTCTTTAATTACCTTAATGGGAAATTCGATTTAGAATTTAGAAGTTAGAATATCTTTGTTGATTTTAGCCTTAGATACTGCAATGTGAGTTTTTCTATAGTTAAATACGGTACTTGTGTTAAAAGTTGGGCTGAAAAAAGACTAAAGTCCATCAAGTTCAACCCCTCCAAATGAAAACTAGCTTCCACACACACACTATACTAATTGTAGATTTTTAGTATCACAATAGCCTTGGATATTATATCTGTCCAAGAAATCATCCAAGCCACTCTTAAAAGCATTAACAGAATCAGCCATCACAACATCACCCGGCAGTGCATTCCATGACCTCATTGTCCTCACTGTGAAGAACCACCTACGTTGCTTCAAATTACATTTCTTTTCCTCTAGTCTAAAGGGGTGGTCTCTGGTGCAGTGATCCTCTTTATGGGTAAAAAGGTCCCCTGCTATTTGTCTTAAATGTCCTCTAATGTACTTGTAAAGTGTAATCATGTCCCCTCGCAAGTGCCTTTTTTCCCCAGAGAAAACAACCCCAACCTTGACAGTCTCCCCTCATAATTTAGGTCTTCTGTCCCTCAAACCAGTTTAGTTGCAGGTCTATGCACTTCCACTTATTTATATCCCTCTTAAAGGACAAGGAAAGTCTAAAATAGAATAAGGCTAGAAATACTGTATTTTGTATACTAAACATAAACATGAACTCACTGCACCACAAGCCTAATCAAACAAATGATTTATGCTTTCAAAGTTGGCCACCGGGAGCTGTCATCTTGTAACTTTGTTATACATCTTGGCCTGACCCTGACCCTGCACATGCTCAGTGTGGTCTGGGCTGCTTAGGGATCGTCATAAGCGAAGCTGCTTGAGTTCTGCATGGCTGGTAAGTAAGGCGGGGGCTCCCCCTGCTGTTCATAAGTATGATTGTTTCCCTGCTCAGCAGTTAGGGACCGTCTGACAATTCCTATCCACAGCAGTAAATGAAGGGAGAATTTCACTGCATACAGTCAGGTCTCTTAAAAACTGTACACATTTTTTAATTAAAGTATATTGGAGAAAGGTTTATTTTTCATTAAAGAATGTAAAAATGGGATTTTATTGTTTTGCCTTTCCTTGTCCTTTAAGGACTTAAGTCCAAAACTGCACTGCATACTGCAGATGAGGCCTCATCAGGGACCTATAAAGAGGCAAAATGACGTTTTCATCCTTTGAGTCAACACCCTTTTTTAGACAAAAATCCCCAGATCCTTCTGAATTAAGGAAACCCCCCAACACACTGCCACTTAGTTTATAACTTGCATTTGTATTATTTCTGCCAAAGTGCATAACCTTCCATTTATCAACATTGAACCTCATTACCAAACGAGCTGAAAAGCAAACGACCAAGTACAGACCCCTGCAGTACTCCATTAACAACACTTGTCAAATTAGAAAATGTTCCATTTGCCACCACTCTTTGTAATCTATATTTTAGCCAGTTCTCTATCCAAGTACAAATACTATGTTCCAGGCCAACATTTCTTAATTTAGTCAGTAACCTTCTGTGTGAAACTGTATCAAATGCTTTAGCAAAGTCTAAGTAGATTACCTGCACTGCCATTCGAGTCAAGATCCCTGCTCACCTTCTCATAAAAAGAAACTAAATTAGTCTGGCAAGATCTATTACGCATAAAACCATGCTGGCACAAACTCATAGTATTATTATTTACAATAAAGTCAAGTATCTTATCCCTTAATATCATTTCAAAAAGCTTTTCTACCACTGTTGTCAGACTAACTGGTCTATAGTTTTGAGGCTGAAAATGGGATCCCCTAACAGCACCACATTAGCAATTCGCCAGTCTCTCGCCACCATGCTAGACCTCAATGAATCCTGAAAAATTATAAAAGAGGTTTAGCAATTACAGAGCTAAGCTCATTTAGTAAGTACCCTGGGATGATTACCATCCGGTCCCGGGCCTTTGTTTTTCTTTACGTGTTCTAGTCTCTTTTGAATTTCCTCTTTTGTGAACTATTCATCATTAGTTGTATTACTAGAATTGGGACTATTAAGAAGGAAGCCTTCATTAGTTGGTGTGGTTTGTGTAGACAGATGAAAGAGTTCAGAATCTCAGCTTTTTCTCTGTTCTCATCAATTGTACTTGATAAAGTTTGGATTTTCCCACCTAACTTGAATGCTTTAAAAGTACATCTTTTCTTGCCCAACACAACACCAACACTTCTATCAAACCACAAAGGTCTTGTTTTGCAACAACGTTCCTTGCTTATAAGGGGAATATACTGAATATGTATATTTATTAAGCAACATTTTAAAGACATTTCATTTTTGCTCTGTTACATAGTTACATAGTTACATAGTTAAATTGGTTTGAAAAAAGACAAAGTCCATCAAGTTCAACCCCTCCAAATGACAACCCAGCATCCATACACACACCCCTCCTTACTTTACATATATTGTATATATCCATATCTATACTAACTATAGAATTTAGTATCATAATAGCCTTTGATATTATGTCTATCCAAGAAATCATCCAAGCCACTCTTAAAGGCTCTGTGTTTAACCCTGTGAAATTAGGAAATGTCAACCTCTATTGGTTACATGATTAAAATGGAATAGCAGCACTGGGAAGTATAATAATTCTAGAACACATTTGGGATATAGCATTGCATATGTTATAGCAGTTAATGGCATGGAAGGCAAAGTTATTATGTTTAAGATATACTATCCAAATACTATCCAAAGTGTCTCAAAAGCTGAAACAGAGGTACAAAGGTTCGACATAATAAAGAGGTGAGGGTTTATTTGTGAATCCTCTCTTTCCCTGTCCATAAACTCTACTGATTTAACTCACCTATCTAGGCATAGCGACTGTAGACACAAACAAATTATTTTTGGGTCTAATAATAATAATTGCTCATCCATTTCTAAGCAATCACAGCCTTGCAAACATTGAGGCAGAGTTCCTCAAAAAAGTCACTCTTGTTCCTACAGAACTGTGTGTTCCATTTCACAGCCCAATTTTTCAGATTTCTAAAAATTATTATAGTTCTCAAGTGATGGACCCACCAAAAACAGTTTTTAGGGGCACAAAGTATCCTCTGAAGCTGTATGAACTGCTTCAGTCCTTAAACTCACAGCTGGGTTTTCTAAAAGAAGGATTTTGTAGAAAGCTCCAGAATAAATAGTTGTCTGAAATATGCTGCAAAATAAGAGGACTTTGACAGCCCAATTTGATCCAAAACTCAATCCCCACAAACTGCCTGAGATTTTCAGTAGGGCTTGCATTGGTTGAGTAGTTCCCTTCTGGATTATACAGTATTAGTAAATCTTTAAGTATGGATGGCTGTGTGAATTACTTAACATGTTATTCCATTATGCAAATAAAAGCCTTGAAGTTCATAGTTCTTGTTCTGCTTGACAAAAACTCACCTTTATCCCATTGAAGAGTATTGTAGAGAAGAAAATCTTGCTGCATTTGGCCAAACCATCAACTCCAACTTATGGACTTATGAGTCAGTTAGCCAGCTCTCCCCTGACAGCTAATCTTTAAACAGTCCAAATAATTATCTCTTGAGAAGAAGATGATCACTGACAAGGGAAAATTCAATAGAATAGGTTTTAGGCAAGTTGGGGGGGGGGGGGAGGAGAGGGCAGTGTTGCAATACATGTAGTTTAAGCTAAAGAGAAAAAGAGAATGGAGAATTAGGCAACTGGAACATATCCTATATCCAACATACAGTAACAGACTTCATATTAAATGCTAGTAGTCTATCACCTACCATGCAGACCTAGTAACTACACTGAGCACTGAGTCTGCAGGCTTGTGCCTTTATCTGAGGGATATAATAGACATTCTTCCAAATTCCCTCCTAGCTTGCACCCCCCAGCAACGAGTCTGGGCCTCACTAGGTGGGTCAACCCTATGAAACCACTGGCTTGAAACCTTTCACACCCCACCTAGTGTTCCCAGCTTTGTTGTTTTCACCTTCTCAGTAGCATGCTGAAAAGTGCAAACAGAAATGATTAACCTAATATTCATACATACTGAACAGTTGCATGGGAAATAGTCTACACTGCAAAAACCAGAAAGTACGGTTAAAGACATCATTGCAGCAAAGTTACAGCATATGTCTTAAGTGGGACTTACTAAACCCATTCTTATGTGCAATGTTTAGCAAAAAAGTTACTAAAAATGACCTTGCTAATATAAAATGATCTATTGTCTTTACACCAGGAGATATGAAAATATCCAATGTAACTTATAACATCAGTATTCTAATCACATGGAAACAAACTATCCCCAACGCAGTAGCTGGCAATGCCTAGTGTTGGAGGTGATACATTCTAAATCACAGCTTTCCATCAATAAATAACTGCATCTAATAATTTCCCTGGCTCCATCCTAGTGACTGTATATATATAAACTACAAAGAGACTCTTCATGGGAAGTTTCATGCATAGCTGGTTCTAATGAGTATCCGTTCCAACAGAGCTTGATACCGAATAGTTAATAAGCCTGACCTGCTTTCAGACTGTATGGGGCAACTAAAGAGGTTATCTTTTCCTATTGTCACGGTTCCCTTTTCTCCTCGCGTCAAGGCATTTTGGGAAGTCTCTTGCGGTGACATTCACCAGACTTCTAAGTGTTTGTGTGGGTGTCTTGAAACCCAATTCTTCTTTTTCATTTCACAGTCAGCCAGGTTTAACAGCAGCTAATAAGAGGGTGAAATCCCCTGAGACATAAAATGCCAGAAAGGTCACATTCTACAGTACAACAGAGTCACTGGGCCCCATATAATCTCCTTGGATTTAATGTACTTGTTACGGATTTTGTCCATTTTCCCATGATATCTGTTCTCCCAATAAACTCTGCTCTACAAGAACAACAAGAGGAAGTTCTACGGCTTAATTTCAAAGCTTGCAGTACAAACCATATCAAACACACATCTGTAGGCCTTCTTAAACCCATAACTACTAAAAGGCAAAATAACCTTTCTCTAATTCATCTTCAATATAATCAACCATACTATAAGCATTATCTCCACTCTGCCTGGATTCCCTTTCCATTAGTACTAAATAATGTTCAAAATGACTTTGGTGCACCATTTTTATTTAAACATCACCAATAAGTTCCTCAACTTGATCTGCAGAAGATGAACTGCACAAACCTGAAAGTGTATAAAATTCAGGTATAAGGGTTCCTCTTGCAAAAGCTTGCCATCAGCAGTACACCTCGGTTTATGCTCACCCTGTGTGTAAAAAAAATACAGCCTACTGGGTTATTTAATGTTTACTTGATTTTCTAGTAGACTTAAGGGATTTTACTTAATTTTTACTTGATTGTCTAGTAGACTTAGTATATGAAAATCCCAATAACGGAAAGATCCTGACCATTCAGAATAACAGGTCCCATACCTGTAGTACTCACTCGCCCCTGGTCCACTAATCAGTTCATTATTTCACCTTAAGAGTAATTGAGTGACAGATGTGAGAAATCCAGGTGTTTCCTTTAAATGCTTCACTTGTATATTAAGGGATGGATGCATTTCCTGTAATTGCCTTATAGTAGCGTCATGTTGTACCCAACCCTCCCAATCTCTGGTACTGCCTGCTTCTCTGTATGGGTAGTTTACATGTTGAAATTCCCTTGTGGGCTTACATATATGGATAGGATACTCCAAAACACTCCTAAAGCCAGTGTAGAAAAACATGTACCAAAACATTTTCTAGCTAAAGATATGGCTTTTGTGACTTCAGAAACACACTTACTATGTTTGTAAATAGACTATATCATGGTGGTGACAATGCAGAATTACTATACAGGACAGAGCTTTTATTTGAACACATAAATGTCTAAATGCACAATTTGCTGTTTGCCACAAGTGATTATTTTTTGGTGCCTGGCCTACTACTATAAAACCTTATTTATCGGATCAGTAACGGATTATAAGCAGCTGTGTTGCACAGGCGTGCCAGGCATTTGCCACTAGCTTATGGTACAGTAGGAGTATTCATCACTCTGGAAAGTGATCGCTGCATGTGGAACATGAACAAAACCAAAACCAGTTTTAGTTAGAGCCCACTGAAACTTTATAAAAAAAGGCATGACTTATTGTGCCAAGGTGGAACTACAACATGAATCACATATGTATAAAGATATCGGGGAGATCAGATTAAGAACACTTTTGCAAATTAGTATAAACAAGAAAACAATTAAGATAAGATTCCTTATTTTCACCCACTATTCTCTTAGCAATAAAATCATTTGCGGCATTACCTTTATCATTTCCATACCATAATCCTGCATTGTTATAGTGCAGTGTACAGTGTCAACATGCTACACAATGCTTAACAACATTCATAATTGTAAGCTTCATAGGGCAAGGACCTCCCTTCTTCTTGAGTCTCTTAAGTAATCTTACATATAATGACATGTATATATTTATGCTCTATTATTGTTTTTCTTTCGGTAATGTATTATATTATATTTTATTTCCCTTTCTGTAATAAATGTATTGTTTAATGGACAGCACAGTATCAACAATTAATGTATACAACTAAAAATTCATGTACATAAATTAATTCTTTTCCCCTTTTACTTCAAATCTATAGAGAGTGGGAGGAAACTAAAGTACCCCTTGCCCCTTTATACATCCCTCTGAGACTAAAAGAAATGCAACTTTTGTTTTACAGCTATAAAACCATTTTACATTAATCCCGTATTTAACCATATCTGTACAGTGGCAGTCAGTTAGTGTTGGGAATTCTAACTAGCAGGTGAAAAGGGACAATCAGGTTGGTAAAAAAAGCCAGACATAGGAACTTCAAGTAAGAATTTCTTACAAAGCCGTAGCAGTGAAAATGATTAGCATGATCTATAAGTAAGACCTGAACTTGAGCATACAGTGCAGTTTTGAGCGCAAGTCCATAGAAAGTATTTTAATGAGCTGGAAAAAGTGAAAGGAGACTTGCAACTAAATTATTAAAAGGAATGAAACAATAACACTATGAGAAAAGACTAACAAAGTTTGGTTTGTTTCCACTGAAGAACAGGTGCTGGCAACAGGACATGATATCTCTTTACGCATACAATTGACAGTTTGATAGCAGAATTAAGGACCAGAAGCCACCCATTTAGAATGAAGGAATGGCATTTTCACTGAAAGCAATGGTAAGAGTTCTTCCCTATGAGGGCAGTGAGGCTGTGTAATACTGCTGGATTACATTGTAAAGTCAGTTTTTCTTAATTACCTTTAAGAAGGATGTACAGTAACTTGAATGTATTCTTAGACAAGTAAAATATTTAGCTCTGCATTTAGTTATGTGTATGAACGTTTGCATGTATGTGTGCTAGTATATATCAGTGTGTTTGTTTATACAAAGGGCAAGGCACAGTCATAATATTAAGGTTTTATAACTATGGAAACCATAAACCCATGCAGCCACAGGATGAACATTGCTCAGGATGCCATGATCAGAACCAAGCTCAGGACCCTAGAGCTGCAAGGTTGCAGGGCTTTAAACTGAGCTAATGACAGGAGAGGATCAAGCCCAGGACCAACGGCCAGGTCTGAAGACACTTTTGCCAGAGCTTAATAGTTAGCATCACCATATGGGCTTTACCTTGACATGATATTTTACTATCAGAAAAAAAAATATTTGAAAATATATGCACTTTCACAGATACTAATACTGCTAATAATAATTGGACCAGGGAATGAGCATTGATCAATCACCCTCTTTTTTATGCTTTCCAATAAACCCCCATGCTGCCAGATATAAAATGGTGACTTAAAGTAAACCAAAACAAATCCCAGATATGAGAATATACACTGCAGAATTTTGTTCAGCAAATTGTACATATCCCCTGCCCAGAACCCGAGTGCATCACCAGGAATTATTTTTTGTCCTTCTAGCAAACATTTAGTCCTTGACATTAAAGGACAAGTTCATATGAGACAGAGCTAAAATGAAGTGAAACTCTCAGCTAACCTAATATTGTCACAACTAATGTATGGCAGACTCAAATAGCTAATGGACATCAATTAACAGTCCATTATTATTGATGTGACTGATGGCTTTGCATATATGCTCTTAAAGATTGGGTGCTCCCAGTCACACAGGACAAACACAAATTGTGTTAGGGAAGAAAATTCTTGCATGATGAGTGCTCTGAAGTACTATGTGACTAACTGCTCCCATCTGTCTGTTGCTAGCTGGAAGGCAAGATTTTTGTGTGTCACTTTGCAATGCTGGTTCACAAAAATGGGAGGGAGGATTAGAAGTCGTGCTGCTCGGTTGGGTGCACACAGTGTTTAGTCAGGCACTAATTCATTGAAGCAGACCATATCCTCTCCATAATCTTCACCCTGACATCTGGAGCAGCAGCTTCAACTTTCCCATTGTGACTTCAGCTTCCACTTTGTCAGGAGCACACTTATTTTATCAGTCTTTAATGGATACAGAAACCATTATTTAAACGTGCTTGTGCTTTATGGTTACACAAATACCAGAGAGCAAACTAATGTTAAATGTGAATCTACAGTTAAGGATTATTTAAGGTGCATTACACTGGGAGGAATCACCTGTATTTGGTTGCAGTCTTGACTTGTCTGGGTGTGACACAATATCACAGCAGAGTATCGGCTGTTGTTGGGACATGCGACCATTCTATAAGCCATAATTTTACATGAAACAAATTTTGTTCTGAATGAACAAACCACATTTTTTGCACTTTGTTTGGTTTGTACCCCTAAAGGTGACCGCATCTATGAGCCTACAGAAAAATCAAGCCTGCCCGATCTGGATGATTTTTGGCCAGATATTGATCAGGAAGACCTGTTGAAGGGCCCCATACATGGGCAGATAAGCTGCCAAAATGGTCTAAAGGAACTGAATCGGCAGCTTAAATCTGCCTGTGTATAGTTTCACATAGATACCTAAATATTCTGAAATGTCAAGGGTAAGTACATTGCACTCAAGTATTTTCTGCTACAGGTATGGGACTTGTTATCCAGAATACTTGGGACCTGGGATTTTACAGATAATGGATCTTACCATAATTTGGATATTCATACCATAAGTCTACTAGAAAATCATTTAAGCATTAAATAAACTCAAACAGCCGTTTTTGCTTATAATAATTTATTATATTTTAGTTGGGATTAAGTACAAGGTACTGTTTTATTATTACAGAGAAAAAGGAAATAATTTTGAAAAATTGGATTATTTGGATAAAATGGAGTCTATTTTAGACACCTTTCTGTAATTCGGAGCTTTCTGGATAACAGATTCCATACCTGTACTAGCTTAGGAAAAAAGAGGTTGTATTGAAGTACCAGGTTGGGGGGCAGGCTGCCTAGGAGCTGTACATGGAACACTAAACATGTGAGAAGAGATGGGAGCAGCTGTTCATAGAATATCCTGTTGTTTGACATTTTTTATCCCCTGGTCACACAAAAAATATGCTGGCACAAATATATGAAGTCCATTATTATTTCAATTTACTGATCTGTGCCTCTTTTGAATACTTATAAAAGGCATGTGGAATTAACCAGTGGATGTAACCAGTGAAAATATGAAATCAAGTAACCACAGTTCTGCAGCAAACTAAAAAAGTTTCCAGTTGTAAAGGAGAGCACCCATAATAAATTCCCCTAGTTCTTTGCAACATGTCGGTATGTGATATTATCTATTCATTTTCTGTTATCCAGCGTGCACCTGCCTGGGAATCGGCCATACTCATACAGACCTGCCTCATCCACTTACGCCCATACAGCTTGTCGCTTCCAACTGACACTGCCAAAAACACATCTTAATGGAAAGAAATTCTCATTTCAAGCAGTGACACACCACAGACATCTGTGAGTGCAATAAGTTGCTAGAAATGAGGTGTGCTCACATCTCACGCTTGTACGACTGCTCGAGGGCATGTGATTTCATTTACTCTACAGCTGCACTCACGTGGAAGACTTGGCTGGTGCTCGCTATATCCATCCAAACACTGACTTGTGCTATGTTTCATGTAAAAACCTATATTTACATACATATCTACTTTCCTTACACCCCTTTTTTTTTTCAAGGGGGATGTAAATAAGAAAGGTAATTTTAACAAAACATATGATTTCAGTTTTTTGAGCAGTGTGAATGTTTAGAGATTGGGAGAAATGCCAATGATGACCTCATTTACACTTATAGTGTTGCTTTCCACTCTTCATTGTGCCTCTTTAATTGAAATATTGATCCATGAAGTCACAGTAGACACAGGGCTTGAATGAGAGTTTATGTCCCATGACAGCAGTGGGGTTGTTTAGTGTCCACTGACGCCACAAGCGGCTTTTTGAAAGAAGCCTGACGTGACTTGTTCATTCTTGAAAAGATTAGCATTGGGTCTCACATCAGGTCACCTCATATGGGCTACATTCATCTTGTCACTTATAAATATTCACAGGTCATTCAGATAGATGACACCAGGTTATGGTTCCAGGTAAAGTTCTTCCAACCTGTAGCCATGCAGAGATTATTAACCATATAACCCACCATCCAACAGCTGCCAGATGTTAGGGGACTTTTTAGCTGGGAACTTTAATTCTAGAATTCTAGAGCCTTAAGTTTTACTAGCAGGGTATGGAACATGGACATCACTTTTTATAATACATTTACAGTTACATGGCAGTTGATCAGAAGGGAATATAATTTGAATCTCCAGTCTGCCTTAAAGGAAAACTATACCCCCAAAATGAATACTTAAGCAACAGGTTTATATCGAATTAAGTGACATATTAAAGAATCTTACCAAACTGCTATATATATTTACATACATGTAACACCTATTTGGGCTGCATAGCACACAAATAGTTAAACTGTCCAGCTAGCAGTAGAAGCATGGGTTACACGCCACTTCACACAACAGGGTCAGGGCCTTCACCATGTGGAAGTGTTCCCTCTATGGTGTAGTGCAACTACATCCCCCAGGCTACTGTGCATACAACAAAAGATGGGCGCCAGGAGGTTCTTGCAGTAAAACAGAAACGGTTTATTTAACTATGCACAAGGCAAGTGACCACAGGTTTAGTACTCACGCAGGAGCTGAGGCAATAGCACATGTCTCACACAGAGCTGCAGGCATTAGGCATTTCTCACAGAGGAAAGGTCTCCATTAGGCATTTGCAGTATTCGCACACATTCCCTCCTGGAAGTTGTCAGGAAAGCAGCTTCTACCCTACAGTCCCTCTTCACTGAGGTCCCTGACTGGAGGCAACACACAGCCTCTGGGAAGCTACTCCCTTACTGCAAATCCTTGTTGGAGCTTCAGCTGCTCTTTCTCTCCTAGAGAGACTATAACAAGTCTGCCCTAGTGTAACTTTTCCTCATTCACGGGGTTACCTGGTCCCTGACTTCTTCTCCAAAGCACATGGGCCTTTCTGGGCCTAGCTGTACCCAGGCTCCCCTGAGCACACCCAGCTGGATCACCATCCACAGGCCAAAGAGGAAGTGGCCACTCCCTACACACACTATATAGCAGTGTAGCAGGGGAGTGTCATTCTCTCCTGGCAGATCACTCTAAGAAAAAAGGTGGGGGCCTTAAAGCTGCATTGCAGATTAACCCATAGGGGCCCCTACATACATATTGCCCTTTTACATCTCTTGCCTTGATCCACCATTTCATGATTGTCTGTGTGCTGCCTCAGAGATCACCTGACCAGAAATACTACAACTGTAACTGTAACAGGAAGAAGTGAGGAAGCAAAAGACACAACTCTGTCTTTTAATTGGCTCATGTGACCTAAGAAGTATAGTTTTTTTGGTTTGTTTGTGTGCACAGTGAATCATATGATCCCAGGGGGCAGCCCTTATTTTTAAAATTTTCTATTTATGATTACATGAAGTGGGGTTTTACATATGAGCTGTTTTATGCAATATCTTTTTATAGAGACCTACATTGTTTTGTGGTATAGTTTTTTTAAACTGGCCATGGTTGCAAACAGACACTATTGTACTACATGCAGGAGCATTAATGCAGACAATCCGTTATGTGTGCCCTTGTTTTTAGCCATATATTACCTAATGTATTAGCCACTACATACAGAAATTCCTAAAGTCTAGTACACACTGTAAACTATACAAACAAACAAGCTTTTCTGTGCATTAGACTGAAACATTTCTTTATTTAAATCACAAGGGTCAATCTCCAGTAATCAAATCCTGACCCCAACCCATTTCTGCATCTCTAGCTGCTCCATTACATGAAATTAGACTACATTGTGTACACCGCAGAAACCTGTTGCCAGATAGAGCATATATCATACATACTGTATAAAGATAGCAATAAAACATGACAGAACCACTGTTTTTGGAAGAAACATAACTTTACAATGACATTTTAAAAATGATCTTTAGGCAACATTACCTTGCTGAACTAAACAATTAAATGTAAGCATACCCAGGAGACCAAGGAAACAAAAGTATTATGGATTTTTAGTGCAGATAGAGAGAGATTAACATATACATGGGCTGATCGTGGAATAAATAGCAGGAAATAACCATTGCTCTCTACATTCATAGGAAATTGGGATGTTTTAAGTCACTCCCTGTTTGAACCTGGTCCTGCCTAGTTATGCCCAGACTTGACCCCCATCCATCTTTATGGACCATGCCCAATTGGGTATCAACTCTATTATTTTCCTTGTATGCAAACTTGGTCTATGCCAGATCATTGGCAGGAACATATCAATAAGATCCTGTAATGCAAGAAAAAAAAACACAAATATATAATACATATAGGGGGTTATTTATCAAAGGTCGAGTTGATTTTTACCCAAAAAGTTCGAGTTTTCAAGGGTATTTTTCAGTCAAAACTGAATTTTCGGGTAAAAAAAAAATCTTTTTTCGACATGTATTATAGCCGAAGCTGGAAATAGCTTAAATCCGAAAATACACCAGCTAAAACCTGGCAAGGTCATGTAGAAGTCAATGGCTGAGGTCCCTTGAACCATTTGAAAATGTTTGTAGCCTTTAGGGCCAGGGCACACGCTCAGATTCGGGGAGATTAGTCGCCTGCCGACAAATCTCCTCTTCTTTGGGGCGACTGATCTCTCCGAACTGCCTCCTGTCGGCTAGAATGTAAATCACCAGCAGGATGGCACTCGGATCGCTTCGTTTTCCGAAGTCGCCCGAAGTTTCCTTGTGAAACTTCAGAAAGTAATTTCCAGCGATCATTCCCCCCCGAATCTGAGCTTGTGCCTGACCCTCATGATGTTTGAGTTTTTTGGTGGGTTTTGCTCAAAAACGCAATCAATTTGAGTGATTCGAGTTTTTTCCACTGAAAACTCGATCAATTTGAGTATTCAAGTTTTTCACCCGAGTACGCCTATTCAAGTTTTTTACATTCAAGGTTTTTTTTTCATAAATTAAAAAACATTTGAAGTATGAAAAGCCTCACAAACCTCTAAAATTAGACCTTTGATAAATAACCCCTAATTCATTATTCACAACTGTTTGTTGTGAAAGTGGTCCCTGGATTTCAGGTTTTATGGTGGGCCTTGTAGAGATTAGTCTGACACAGTCCAGATGCAATTATTATATTATATTATAACAGGTCTATATAACTCGCTTTATGTGAACAAAATGTCAAATCTTAAATAAAAATCGTTTTGCTTTTTGATGCTAAGGCCTGTGAGTACAATATGTTTTGTTAATATATATTTTACATTCTTAACAATGACCTTTATTTGCTTCCTTAGCCCCTACCCAGCTTAGGGCCTACTATTGGCCTATGTTAGAAGGGTTATTGGCTATTGCCAATCATAGCTCCATTTCAGAAGCACATTAATTAGCTCCGCCTATATATCTAGGTGTTAGGGTACCTGTAATCTGTACATTTTAAAGGCTTAAAAGAAAACAAACATGAAATGTGGAAAAATAAAATACAATTGTCTAAATACCATGAATTTCAGTCTCCACATCCAGAGATATGAAGGAACCAATAATATTCTTGCATGGTATAATAAAAATGAGCAATGATCAGTGCTGAAGAGGATAAAAGGCAAATACAATATAAATACCCTTTAGAAAATGTCACTGACACTGTTAAAACCCCTTTGGGCTCAGGAGATTAAGACTCTATATTAAATAATTAAGATATGCAAGTCATGGGGAAATTAGCAATGCAGTTAAAACAAAACTAATTATCCAACAATCAGATGGGCCTAATCCCATTTTATTATGTACTTCTGTTAGTTACCATCAAAGGGCTTGTAAATGGCATCCCTGGCGCTTTATACTGGTGCTGATTAACTGCTTGATGGCTGGATCTGTTATACTGAGAGGCACCACACAGCTACACCCTGATGGGATTAGGAATGTAGCCTGCTCATAAACCATGACACATCTCAGAAATGGACAGGATAATTAAATTAAGTGGGAATTATTCTAATATGCTGATTCTACAGGTCTGAGGACAGGAGATGTTAAAGTCTATTGAATCAAGGGGAAGGTCAAGAAGAAACTTTTCTAATAAAAGTCTCATATCTCTACTATCAGCCTATGTGCCTAAAACAAGCAGCCTTGTAAAAATAAACTAAAAAAAAAAGGTTAGGCTAAAATTACATAAAAGGTTGTGAACTACGCACGTCATTGTCCTTTCACTTTTTTCCTGCCCAGCAACTACACACATTCCTGTTCCACTATCACTCAGCAGAGACAATTGACTGAAAGAGTCTTGGGAAGGTGCCAGATAACCAGGCTATTTCTGGGAAGGGATAGTGCCATAGAAACTGCAAGTTTGTACATTTTTAGAGTATGAAAGAATTTTCTGAGGGTAAAATGAAGCTTTACATAGTTACTCATTGGGGTAGCAATATGACTGCATAAGGAAGGGTTAGCAGAATTTTGGTGCACATGGTATAGATGGAAAATGTTGGTCAGTCTTAACCTTCTCCATAGAAAATGGATCTCCATCTGGAACATGAACTATGTCTCACATTGACATCATTTTCCCTAATGGGTAACGCAGTGGCTCAGTGGCTTCTTGCAGCACTGGGGTCTCCATTTTGATTCTGGCCTTAGCACTATCCTGTAAGGAGTTTATATGGTCTCCTTGCGTGGGTTTTCTCTGGGTACTCCAGTTGACTCCAGTTTCCAAAAAAAAACACACACAAAAACATTTTCAGGTAAGGCTACTTATGATTAAATTGACCCTACTGTATGAAAATGATAGGGCCCTAAGGTCCACTAGTTTGATGAGCTCACCAAATGAGCATTACTTTCATCGATATGCCCACTAATGATGTGTGGGCCAGCTTGAAACCCACAGGTTTACCCGCAGGTCAGGTCAGTTTGGGCCGGCTCCTGCACAAAATCTTCGGGTCATGGGTGGGTCCAGGTTGAGGTCTTCTCCCCGTCCGTGAACTAGCAATGCCGGCTTCTGGCACCTACATTTGTAGACTCGGCCCCTTTTGTGACTTCATTGTGGGGTGGGTAGGGCACGGGTCTATAAATATAGGGGGAGCGGCGGGCCGGATACGGGTGCGTTAGTGTCGGGTCGAGAATTTCTCGACCCGTACACCACTTAATTCCCACCTAAAGTGAGCGATATCAGGATATAATCCGATCGTTTGTCTTGGGTCAAATGATCGTATTACAATGTAGGGAATATGAGCCATCAGTGCAAGGACCACATCAACTGGCCAAAACAGTTCCTAATCCAGTAAGAAAAATACATGGCGAATCGCTCTAATGATCAATTCTTTCAGTGTATGGCCTCCTTTAGACTATAAGCTCCACTAGGGCCACAACTGCTTAACTAAATAACCAATAAAACATAATCATATAAACAGGACCGCCATCAGAAATCGCAGGGCCCCATACAACAAAGTTTCCTGGGCCCCCTGGGCTGCACCGACCGCAAGCCCACCTACAGGTCCGTCCACCCCACAGGTCCGCCCCCCACCACACAGTAAAAAAACAAAAAAAATATTGGTGGCTAGGGTTCCCACATGTTAATAAAAAATAAAAAGATATTGGAGGTCAGGGCCCCCCATAAAAAAACATTTGTGGCCAGCCCCCCCCCCATTAAAAAATATTGGTGGCTAGGACCCCACATGAGAAAAAAACATTTGTGGCCAGCCCCCCCCATTAAAAAAAATTGGTGGCCAGCCCCCCCCCCCCCCCACATTGTGAGAAAATTGGTGGCCAGGGCCCCTTAAACATCCATGCCTTCCCAAAGTCAGTAGCTCTCAGAAAGATGGGGGCGTGTGGCATGGCCAGGCCCCCCTACAACTCTCCCCCTGTCCCCTCCTGATGGTACACCATCATTTAGAAAGCCATTCTCTCACATACAACTTCCCAACTTTATCATTACCAGGACGGATTTCTGTTGAGAAGCAGATGTCATATATATTGGGGTGGTCGTGCTAAAGGGGGCACACCCTTATTATTTTTATCTGTGCTAAGGCCCTGCAGTTACTTATTTTAGATGAATTTGGTTTAATACTTTTTGTCCTTCACCAGTCCAGATGTGATACAGGTCACATAATAATAACATTATTTCCTGTACTAAAGGTTACATATTCCTGTTTTACATAATACTATATATGGGTTACAATAGATGTTTTGGGAGAAGCCAAACAGAAAATAAAATAGCCTTTGCTAATGAAGTCAGCTGTGTGTGTATTAAAAGCAATTCATCTTACTAGTAATTATATTAAACAATCCAGACTCCTCTGAATTTTTTAAATGTTTCCTTAGAACAAAGAGATGGAGGCAAAGGCTACAGCTTGTAAGGAGGAATAAAAAAAGAGATATGTGATAAAAATCTGCCTTTCATAGCATGTATGCTGAGGTTAATATAGCCTCTCACTTCAATAGTTCTGGAAATGAAGTCTCTGTGCAAAGGAAAACATCTATACATTGGCTATTTTAAGGGTCAGAGCTTTGGCGATGACTTCATAAAGCACATAAAACAGAATTTTCTGCTGACCCCTTTTGTCTCGAAGAGGGTAGCACTTTACCACACTTGAAAAGGTCTCTTATTATACAAGTGATCAATCTTTTTTTTTTTTGCCAGACTTCTCAGACAGTTCCAAGAAGAACAGGTGGATCAAAGCATGGCATGAATAGAGAAAGTAGAAGAAAATGAACCTATGCATTGCTCAGACTCACTAAGGCGACAGATATAAAGATAGCAGCATGAAAAGGAAGAGAGAGAAAAGTGTCTGTATAAAGTAAAAGCAAGTGAAAAGGCACATTATTAAAAGACATACATTTTACTACAGATAACCCCACTTGCATTGACAGGCTATTTCATTAAAAGAGAATTTGAAGGAAAATACAAAAGGGCTTCATGCATTTCCATTTTTTAAGCATGCCGTAAGTTTTATAAATTTGGTAGCCCGAGCTCATAATTGCAATAGGCTAACAGTAACACACACATTTCTATATACCGGTATGGGATCTGTTTTCCAGAATGCTCAGTACCAAACCTGGATAAATTATTATTATTATTATCATCTCAGTTTGGATCAAGTACAAGGTACTGTTTTATTACTACAGAGAAAAAGAAAATAATTTTAAACAATTTGAATTATTTGGATAAAATGGAGTCTACTATTGATGGGTTCCCGTAATTCGGAGGTTTCTGGATAATGGGCTTCCAGATAACGGATTTCATACCTATACAAAAAACAGCTTTTTAACAAAAAAATTTAAAATAAATGTTCCATCCTACTATGAATTAAGAGGGTACATATGCAGCAAATAGTCACTGCCCCATCCTGCTATGAGTTTTGGGGTCGTTATACATGAAGTTGCCACTGTGCCATGTTAACTGTGAATTCTGTGGGCATTATACATGGAATCGCCACTGTGCCATGCTTTATATTTAATAAAAAATGTTATTTACAAAAATCAGTTTCAATGTCCAATCTATTACTGGGGTGGGGATAAGCAGATAAAAAATAGTCTCTAAGGCTACAAAAGTATTGTTACTGCTAATTTTATTACTTTATTACTTAACTTTGTATTCAGGCACTATTCCTAGTGCAGCCTTTAATTCAAATCAATGTGTGGTTGCTACGGTAATTTAGACCCCAGCAACCAGCTGAAACTGCAAACTGGAGAGTTGCTGAATAAAAAGCTAAATAACTCAAAAGCCACAAAAAATACTGTAAATACCAATGGCAACTTGTATCGGAATATCACGTTCTTCGTCATACTAAAAGTTAATTTAAAGGTGAAAAACACCTTTAAAAAACACTCACACTGTGGGTGGGTTTTGGACAGATAATTATGCAAAACTAATCATGACCTGGACAGATGAAGGGGTTTCTTTGAAATTACTTTAATGTTACAAAGCATATGACTGTTCATCAATCTTGGTACTTGAGTTTCAGACCAATGTATTAAAACCCCAGGAATTTCAAATAATACAAAGCAATGTTTATTAGACTTAGTGACCAGTAGAATAATTCTCATTCTCTAATTGCAGCCTAATCTAATCTGATCTAAACGCTATAGAGACCCCAACTTTCACAATCCTTATCGATGCTATTTTTAGCTGTAAATGGCTCAAATGATTTCAAACTAAACATAACTAAAGTTTTAGATTAGTATTAGACTTCGAACTTACATGTGCAAAATGGAACTAAATAATACAGGCCACATATGTGCAGACTGGCCCACCAGGAAACCAGGAAAACTCCCGGTGGGCCCAGGTGTCAGTAGCCCTCATGCTGCTAAACATTTGGCCTATTTCATGGCCAATCCCTATTTCTATTAGAACAAAGAGGCTAAATAGATGGAATAATAGATTATAGTATTATAGTATGTAAAGAAAAGAGACTAGGAAAATAGAGGCTGAGTAAGGAGAAGAAGAATAATAGTACTGAGAGTGGGCTACTGGTCTAAGGTTTTTTTGGTGTCCCAGTCCAGCACTGTATGTGCCAGTATAATCTCAGTACAGTACACAGGCAAGAGATGGTATACCTACTAAACTGGCAGTGGAGCTACACTTGAATTCAAGTAAAGAAGACAAATACAGACTACAGCTCACTAGGCCTTGGCAAGACACTAAGCTGATAAGATTAAGATAAGGCTGTAAATAAGCAGGCTTAACAAGAGGCATGCAGAAACATGAAATGTTAAGAAAATGCTGAAAAACAACTAAAGAAGAGGAAAACAGAAGTGTACCAAATAAGGCCACCCTTTTCTAACAGAATTGGGTGGAAATGTGCTCTATACCACAGCTATATACACAAGCTCAGTATGGTTTGTAGTTTTGGAGGTAATGTTTTTCCTTAGTCTTTCTGCGCAATCAATCCACAGTGAGGTGGTGCTACTGGCCCTTGGGTGGACTGCAGCTGTGTGTATACTGGATAAACCAATTTATATGTATGAGGTCTGTGTCCCAGATTGTGGACTTGCCTAGGGCAGTCTTTCTCCATAACAGCGGCACTGAAATTACTGTGCCATAGCTTGCTGAGAAAGCTCGGCAATGCCCAGAAAAACACGCACAGCTTCTTTCGCATAACCATGTTACTTTTTTTTTTTAATACATACATTTTTATAAATGAATTTGTATAATTTAAAGTTAGAGAATATTTCCCAATATAATATATTTTTATTATTTGTGGTTCTCTATATAAAGAATGGCAAAAATCAAAAGTTTCTTGACCTGCTAAACAAAATCTGATTGGTGGAATAGAAGCAAATGTTAAGTGCTGACATCTAGCTGTCTCCACAGGTGTAGAATATGTTGTCACTATATAAATACAGGATGATAATAAAGATCTCTCACCCAGAAACCCGATATCCAGAAAGATTCAGAAAGGACATCACCCAAAGAGTAAATTTTAAGCAAATCTAATTTATCAGAAAAGCCCAGGTAGCAATCTTTCTGGATAATAGATCACAAAATTGTTCACACAGACTTCCTCCTTTTGGATCAGTGAAATCAATTTCATCTGCAGTTGCTTTTAAAAACTAAAGCATAGATCTTCCATCTAAAAATATACAGTATAATAAATGCATTTCCTTGTGGCTTGTTATGTTTCCACTTAAAATTCCTGTTAGATCTCAGACGTAATCCTTATAACATTTTATTTATGTTAAACAATTTTGCAGCATTTCAAAAAGGCTAATTTTAAACTTGGAAAAGTGTATGTTCTCTAGAGAGAAAACTTTGATTTGTACAGAACCCTCTACGGTGATTACTAAACATCAGCACATTTGTAAAGTGCCCGATTTCAATATTCATAGCGCAAAAAAAAGGGAGGGGGGGGGGTCCAAAAAAAAGGTTTAAAACAAGAATATGACAAGAAATTAAAAAAAATACAATAAAAAAAGAACTGTCATTGTCTCATTGTGTCATTGATCCTGTAAAGAAACAGCCAAAGCATCACATAGCATTTGAGAAATTACAGTGGCAACTTTTCAAACTCCAGAAACTACAGTTCTTAAAGTGGACCTGTCACCTACACAGAAAAAGCTGCATAATGAAAGTCCTTTGCAGATTAAACATGAAACACAAATAATTTTTTTTCATTAAAACATCCATACCTGTTATAAAGGTGTTTAAATATCTGAGCTGTCAATTAAATATCTGCCCCGCCTCTACGCCTGAGGCATAGAGGTGGGGCAGTCAATTACTTTCACTTTCCATTCAGCACTTCCTAGATGTCACTGCACTTCTTACATTGCCCCATCCCTCCCCAGGCTCTATAATTATGTAGGACAATGTGTCTGGGCATTAGGTTCCCCATTCTCGTGCATACACAAGATTTTGGGTGATACACAATTTATCTTAATAACAGTGTCCACAAAATGGCTGCTGCCTGCTTGGTGTGATAGTGTAACTCCAAGAGTGAAGAAAACAACATTTAAATAATAAATATAGTTTAAAGTAAAGTTTATTTTGCTCAACTAACATGATAGAAAATAATTTGGAATTGTTTCTTAGGGTGACAGGTTTCCTGTTAAGACACTGGTAAGATGCTGTGAGTTGTAGTTCTTTAATAGGTAGATGTTTGGCCTGCATAGGAAACAGTTTGTTAGGTTAGTGTGCCATACAGCTCTTAAAGGGTTATGCTATTTGTCAGTGCAAAGTCCTGCTGAGCCTTTTATTTCTTCCTCAGTAAAGCTTGTGCCAAGACGCCTTTGAGTATATGACTCCTGCTTTCCTCTTCACAATTTGCCTTGAAATTAGCCAAGCCATTGTATATATTTAAGAGAAGCTAGGGAATTTCTGCCCTGGCAGCGGAACATTCTGCAAAACCATTTTTCCCATTAGACTGACTGTACAAGATTCCAGCACTCTGCAATGCCTCCCTTATGGCAGCTCAGATTTAAAAAAAGGAAAGTATTGCAATTGTAAAAGGTTAATTTACACATACAACTAAATAAGAACAGTGTGTTTCAGCTGCAATATAGATGCTAGAGCTGCCATCACCTGAGAAGGCCAAACTTGTGATTTCACTACTGTACCATAATGAATAACATACCCCCCTATTAAGTCATATACAGATAATAAACAGGCATTTCAAGTTTAGAGTTCCAGAGAGATAAAGCTCCCAGCGTTATCTGATTACTTAGGTTACACTGTGACACTGATCATGTAGTAAAATCAATACCATACCATAAGCTACAAGCCAGGAGAATGTAAATGTATTTGGATGCACACAAATTATGTAAAAAATCTAATTATGCAATGTAATACTATTATTAACAGTTGTTATAGCGTGAAGTTTACTTGCTCATGGCCCCTTTAAAGGCTTGCTTATGTGTTATTTTTTTTCTCCCCCCTTCTGGCTCAGAATAATTTCCCCAGTAAATTTTTTTTATTGCACAAGCTGTATATTGGCACAAGCCTAAAATAAATAAATGCAACCTTTTACTATGTGACAGAGCCGTAAGCTTGTAACTTCTTCTGGAGTGTAAGAATATTGTAGATAAGGCGACAGCAAGACCACAAGGGTGTGATATTTTTCACAGTCTCTTCTACATGAACACAGACAAAATGTATGTTAGCTATTGGACTAATTAGCATATACAGTATACCATACAGAGTAATGGCAACTAGTAGTGATGGGCGAATTTGGGGCATTTTGCTTCATTGAAAAATTTGCAAATTTCCCATGAAATTCGCGAAACGGCTCTTTTTGACGTTAGCGTCCATTTTTTTTTGACGCCTGGTGAATTTTCGATAATTTATTCGCCAGTGGCAAATTGTGGGAATTCGCCGCGAATTTGCTCCTGGCGAATAAATTCGCCCATCACAAGCAACGAGTGTTTTTTTGCATTGACATTTTGTAGCTCTTAAGGCATAAGAGAAAATAGGTGACCCCATTCATTTTGGATGGCAAAAACATGGCAGTCTGATCAATAACTATCAAAAAAACTGTTTCAAAACTGCAATTTCCATTCTAAGTCAAATAACAAATGCTCAGAATTGCCCCTCATGTGCCACTGCTCTTAATATGAAAGACTGATTCACTCATATGAACTTGCTTTTGTGACCACCCTGCAGGACTTTCTCATTTCAGAAAACCAAATATTTTATCCAATCAGCCTTTATTAAAATTTCAACTTTATTTACAGTTATGCACAGTTCTCTCTCTCCTTTGTGTAAAACTCAAAAAAGAAGAAAACAAGTAAAGAGACAAGCATTATGCCTAGCACGGACTTATAAAGTGTTAATTATGATAAAATCATTCATATAAATAAGAGTGGCTTTATGGTCTTTAATAGGAGCGTTCGTGTTCCTTCCATCAAACTCAATAGCTTTCACATTGGCACTCTCAGACTTATATAGTAAATATAAAAATGGTACCTTATGGTACCATACCTTATGTCTGATAAAACAACATTTAAACATAAAATAAACCCAATAGGATTATTTTGCCACCAATATGGATTCGTGCAGCTTAGTTTGGATCAAGTACAAGGTACGCTTTCATTATTACAAATAAAAAGGATCAAGTACAAGGTACGGTTTCATTATTAAAAATAAAAAGCTAATCACTTTTAAAAATTAGAATCATTTGCTTAAAATGGAGTCTATAGGTGATGGCCTTCCTGTATTTCAGAGCTTTCAGGATACCGGGTTTCCAGGTAACGGATCCTATAACTGTAGTAGAGCATGATGGCCAGGTCAAAGTGAAATAGTAGGGCTATATTCATCCAATAAACACCACTTAGAAGTTCTTAGTATTAAATGGTTCTTTTTTGGGATGTTTATGTGAATATTTCTATCCATGACATGATTAAAAAATGGAAAGAAATCTCTGGGAACTCTTAACTTTGTTAACTGGAAAACTAAAAATGTGTAAAAATAAATAAATAATGAATAAATAATGAAAGCAAGAAAGAAAGGCTATTAGCTATTAGTTTATAAATAACATGAGTAAAAGTATTTTGTTCTGGAGGATCAGGGACAGAATGAAGCAGCAGTTAGAAAACATTTGATATGACAGTAGAGAAGTATAGAGGAGCAAGGCTAAGGATTTTGGTGTTCTATAAAGACTTTCATTCAAAAGCAGTTTTTCGGTTTCAGCAGATATCCCTTTCATGGAAAAGATCTGTTGCTGCTGTTTGGGTATTGTGGCAGATGAAGATCATTTATACAGTACAGTACATGCTCATAATGACAACTTAAAGACTCAGAAGAAGTGAAATCGTCAGAGAAATAGTGTCCCATATCCTATTATGAATGAAAATAAACTAGAAGTTGAAAGTAATCACTACGGGCGCACAACGGCCTCCCAGTCACCCCTCTCTGTAGCCTAGAGCTCCGATCCTTTCACTAGAAAGGCACTGTCTTGAAAAAAAATCCCTACAGAGCGCAGTGTGTCTTGTATAGATTTACTAGACATATTGCTCATTTCATCTCAAGTCTTGAGGATGCTTTTCTTTTTACTGTCTGCCAGAGCCCATAAAACCACAGCAGCCGTGACATTTACAGCAATAAATGTAATGCTATCTGCTACTTCCCCTGTTATTGTTAACATTTGTTTACCAATTATTGTAAAATTACAGGGGGTGGACGAATGTCGGATAAACAACTGTAAAATGACACGGCGCAGAAGATATTTCCATATTTTCCTTCCATATTTTTAAAACTTTTTTTTTCATTTTGTAAAAAAACATGACCCCAACATTTCTGTAACACAGCACGGACATAAAACGATGCTAAGAAATGTGATACACATTTTCATTTCACACTTCATCAGCTTTTACAACCGTGGCTCAATGAAATGTAAGACAGAACCTGGCAAATTGCCATATTTACCAACTTATAAAATAGGGGTCACGGTATCCTTTTCTAGTGTTTTTTCCTCTCTTCTAATTGTCTCCGCACATTGTATAAAGGGGTACTTAAAGGAGTCTTAAGGCACAAAAATGACTATATTAATTTTTAGCCTGTGGTAATTAAGGCTTAATCTTTATTTCTTTGCAAATCAAGCTTTTCACGGTGAAGGGACTGCGAGATTTAATACCCATAAAACTGGCCTGTCTAAAATAGAAAGGCACCCTTTTGATTTATGTGCATTTAGAGAGTTCTGCTTCCACTCGAGGAAAACACCTAAACATTGCAAAAGCACATTCTCAGGATTTAGGCGCTTGTGCTGAATAGAGCATCATGGATCTCTGCACAAACTCATTTACACATTTATAGACAGGGCTGTAAACATATGAAGCATAACCATGCCCGCTCACCTTTGGAAATTTTAAATAAGAAGAGAATCTCAATGCTATTCACACTCTCAGTCTGAAAGGCACACCAGCGTTCATGCCAACTCCTCGGGGGAAAACATCACTATTGTCAGAGCAGGCCCGGCACAGAAATGCAAAGCAATTTGTGGCTTTCCAGGGATTATATATATCCCTTTACTTAGACTTGGTTTTAAAGGGATTCTAATATGGGATTTTTTATTTTTTTTTTACAAAATGCATCAGTAAATAGCACTCCTTCAGCAGAATCCTGAATTGGAATCTGTTTTTTAAAAGAACGTTTTTTATATTGATTTTGAAATTTGACATGGGACTAGATATGATGTCAGTTTCCCAGGTGCCCCCCAGTCATGTGACTTGTGCTCTGATAAACTTCCATTTACTGCCACACTCCAAGTTGCAATGATATCACACACCCCACCCCTTTCACCCCAGCAGCCCATCAGCAGAACAATGGGAAGTTAAATCAAATAACAGCTCCCTGACACTTGCATTGCTAAAAAATGCTCCCATATAGTGGTAAATATGAGAACAGCACACAATAGTTAAAAGCCAAGTTCAGCTAATTCATATCATGACTCCTTCAGTTACATTGAGTATGAGAAGTAATAGTTTATCTGAAAGCAATTCCATGATGAAGTGCTGGCTCTTTCTGAAGGCACATGACCAGACACAATGACCTGAGATGGCTGCCTACACACCATATTACAACTAAAAAAATACATTTATTGGTTCAAGAAAAAACTTTAAATGGTAGAATCAATTATATGCAATATAAACAGTGTAAATTAGTTATAAAAATTATACCATAAAAATCATGACAGAATCCCTTTAAGGAATCCCTTTCAATTTATTATTTGCATATGTAGATTTATTTCTTTGGCAGTTTTCTTTGGAAGTTTCAAGCAGGGCCAATCATTTCAGAGACCTCAGCAGGGCAGTGTGACAAAATGCAAGGAAAGGTGACTCCAATTATCCAGTCTATAATGAGCTAATTCACCTGCAAAATCTTTAAAGGGAACCACTGTTTCTTAAAATAAACGCATTTGCTTGTGATTTATGTAGTATAGTTTATTTTTCCTAACAAGAATGTTTATTTTTTCAGTCTCAGTTTTTCCTTTGACCGAATTTCTTTTGATTGCCATTGATTAGTCGACTAAAATGCTCCCCAACTTGTCAAGATACATTGTTAATGAAATGCAACAGAAGCCCTGTCTCTTTTCTATAAATCTTTACATCCTGATCCTACTAGGGTCTGGAAAGAGAAACAATTCCTTTACTGAATGTCAAACAGGCCACACAGATTAAACATTAGGATGTAGTCTAAGCTTATTTTGCTCAATCATACAGATCTTTATAGAACGAAGATTCTGGGAAAAAAATCTTGAACAACTAAAAAAGATAATCTGTCCTTTTCAAACATTGAAAAAATGATTAAATACATCAACATAACCACTAAATTAAATAGAAGTATGAAAGAGCGGAAAATACCACGAATGAATGGGGTCCTGCAACTAAACCAGAGCAATTCCCTTTACATATCTGGGATAGATTTAACAGAAGTATGAGGATCACTGAGCACGAAGATCCCCATTAAAGTATAACTTTAGAGTCACAGTTTTAGTGCTTAGAGGCATCATAGAGTCTATTGTATAAACCTGTAGTGCAGCAAACACTTATTTTAGCTTCCCATTAGCATCCTTTGAAGAAACATCAATACTAGATTAACAGATGTATTTTGTCATTTAAATGTGCAAAAATTATTACACAATGGGGCAATACTTAAATACGGCACCCATCCACCTGCAATAAGTGTGACCACTTTATGTTTGTTGATACAAACCAACAATGTGTCTTGTTGGCAAGGATAAATAACAAATATCCTTTAGATAAAGCAAAGAGAAATTGTGCTTGCTCTAACTCACACTGTTATCCCTATATCTTTATGCTTTAGATAAAGGTTGAGGGGTCATTTCTTTTTCTCTTTATTTATTGTGTTTTCCAACAAATACATACATTGTATCTTCATATACTTCTCTAAGGAGTAAGATCTAACATTCACTATAAATCTAACAAAAAAAAAAAGATTTTAAACCTCCCAGGGTAGTTACTACTTAAGATAGTCCTAGACAATATAGGCTTTATGTTTTGGTCTTAGATAGCCAAAGTTTATATGCTTCCTGTATTATTCTTTTCTCTCTCATACCTCTTGGTACTCTTTTTTCATATACTTAGTCAGGGCTGTCCAACAGGTGGCCCGCGACCCCCCCTTGTGTGCCCCCCCACCTACCTGCTGTGTTTGCTTACCATGTGAAAGCTTTAAATGGTATCAGTACAGAGATTACCTGGTGCCTGCATTGTTTAAACCTCAAATTCAGATTTATCCTCTGTATTGTTCACACCTGTGATCCCCCTGCATTGTTCACATTTGTGACACCTCTATTGTTCACACCCCTAAAGCCCTGTACTGTTCATACCTGAGACCCAGACTGAAAGTGCCCACGTTGTTCACACTTTACAACAAAATGCTAATAAGGCACCAGCACTGTATCACTGTATGTAGTACATATTAGAGTGGTCCTGATAGGTTTCCCTGTCTCTTGCTCCATACTCTGCCTGTGTATGACATACTCTGTCTGTGTGTGCCCCGCACTGCCTGTGTGCCTTGCTATGCCTATGTGTGACATTCTCTGCCTGTGTGTGACATACTCTGCCTGTGTGTGCTCCACTCTGCCGATGTGTTCTCTACTCTGCCTGTGTGTGACATACTCTGCCTGTGTGTGACATTCTCTGCCTATGTGTGCCCTGCTCTGCCTGTGGAACATAAGGCTGGTATTTGTTGTTGTTAGCATTTGAAAATAAATTATTGTTAGGGGCCCTACAGTGTTTAATCATGTGCTGGGGGTGCTGTGTTATCCACAGGGGATGAGGAGGCATATGGATTTAAGGGTATGTCTTAATATGACAACTTCTTTCACATATGAGTGGTAAGTGAGCACCAACCATTTGGTTTTTTGGTGTGCTACTACAATTAATGTGGATATGGTCTTGGGATAACATGGGTGTGGTTTAAAAACAGGGAGTGGTCAACACTGGTTTCCATTATCGGCCCTCCACCATGTAGGCCAGAAAAATTTCGTCACTCGATAACACAGAAGTTGGAAAGCACTGTTCTAAGTTATTAGTTACTTCTTGTTGTATTTGGTGGATATATGGAATTTCCTTTTTTTTCGGTTCATAGCTATCAGGAGTTTACAGGTATTTAATACTGGAAACTTATTTGGAAGTTTGTCATGTAGGTTTGGTAGAGGCATAATTTCAATGAATACTCAGGATTATTTATGAGTGGGTTTTAACATGAGAACGGAAAAAGTTCTCCCTGTCACTGAACTGCATTTTTGTATCTCCTTGGAATAGTCATTACAGACTGTAATAAGCAGTGTTTTATTGCTCTTGGGGGAGATACCGCTGGGTTATATAGCTGGGTCAGGATGAAAACCTACCACTGTTTTGTTGCAAAAAGAGCTGATGGTCCTGACAGTTATCCCTTGATGGTTTTTGGTTAAGTCTTAGTACAGTTTGAGACTGATTTCTTCTACCGATGAAAGTGACCTAGACGAGTTGTTGTTGGTGATCAAATCTCACATAGGACATTGATGAATCTACTATTTCAGAGGCCATTTGCAGTAGATTAAAAAGGGTGTTAGTATGGTGTGAACTCCCTTTAATTGCAGCTTTGTTGTGTTGTCCTATGCTGTATTCTGTTGGTTAATAAGAGCTAAATGACCCAAACAGATAGGATTCAGAATATAAGTGGGATGTGATATGTCATTGGAACATTCTGTTGGCATATACATGGTAGGGGCATGCTACTCAAGTGCTTTGTAGGTTAGTAGCAACTGTTGGGAGGTCCAGAGCTGCAAACTTTGTTTAGGAGTTAAGCACATTGTTGCTGGATTTGGGCTAGGATAAGTTTTATTTTCTGCTATATACATAATATTACAAAAAACAACAAATTGAAAGTATGAGTACATTTTTACTTATGTTCTACAGCTTCTGCCCCTAAACAACTTATTCAGAATTAACTCTTCTTTTAATCAACTTTTTGAAAATTTTATGTTATGTCACCTTCTTTCCAACCATCTTTTTGAATGGATACATAACATCTCACACCTTACTCTTGAATCATTCAGCATGAATTCACAGAGCCCACATATATGTCATCTTTACTTTCATTTTGTTCCAATTTTCTATTTCTTTTAGCATTTTTAGATCAGATTTCTGCACTTGCATTTTGTTTTGTATGTGCTGACAAACGTATAAATAAAGAGTTCTTCCACATTTTCTCCTTTATGCTCTCTTTGATATTCTTCTAAAAGGAACAAAATATTTACAATCTTCTTTCACAAATTTTATTTAAGTGAACTTGTTTTTTCTACACAGCTTCTTTTAATTTCCCCCCCAGTAATGTTTAGTTTTGGTAACTGTCTCTCCAGGAATACATACTGATGTTCTTCCATGCATTCTTTTACTCATCTGCTTCAAGCAAATGCAGAGTATAAATTAAAATATTTACAAATTCACTGCACTTAAGTTTACTTTTAAGGGGAACTATCGTAAAAAGGAGGCTCCCTTTCCTAGTAGATGTATTAGAGCTCACTCAAATAACTGATTCCAGTACAAACAAAATCTAACAAAATAACTGCCTTTTGCAGAAATTCTGCATGTAGAGAGACAGGATTTTTGGTGATTTTAATAGAGTGAGCTCTAATACATCTTTTAGGCAAAAGGAGCCCCCCTTAATAGATATAATGTATAATTCATCTGACACCCAACTCCTGAATAAACACAGAATGAGGAGAAACTGATGCTGAGAGAGGGTTAGTGAAGATAAACTTGATTATATCAGAAAAGGTACAGACGTTTTAATTGGCTGTATTTAGAAAACTTCTTATTTAAGTGTGCTGAAGCTAATATTACATTTTCATTTTCATGTACCCCTTTAAGAAAAACATTATAAATCTTAAAAAGCATCACAATTACCTTGGTTAATCCAGAAACTTCTCCTTTTGCTAGAGGCTTGATGATGGATGGAGTATAAAAGAATCTTGAACTGGCTGCCCCTTCATAAAATGTTTCCTGCTTCAAAAATGCTCACTTCAACCATTTTTCCCATGAATTCAGGATCCTTAGGGACAAGAACCTTGAAAAAAAGAGAAATTTTCAATCTTTAATGTATTCATATTTAACAATTTAATTAAAAATATTATGTTCATTTCAAGTATATAATGTGAGAAAGTGGATGAAAATGTAAAGACTTTATAGCTTTTACTAAAAGACAAGAAACAATAACACTGGATGATAAAATGTATCTAAAATGTATACTGTTTACCTAAAACAAGTCGCTTTATGCTGCAAATTTCTTAGATGACTGTTGCTATAAATTTTGCAGCCTGCCCTAAACCTCCTGTTGTCCTCAACACATTTTATATGCATTCATTACCAATTTAATCCTAGGTCTACTTTTTTAAACAGAAAACTTTTAATATTGATGTATAGATACTGAAGGCCTGGTTCAAGATGCTTACAAATTGAAAGAAAGAGAATTTTAAATAAACAATACTATGAAAGAGAGAGACCAGCACAGAAAGGTAAAGACTCTGACAGAGATTGATTGAGATAGCAGAATATTCAGTGATTGAGAGAGAGATAAGAATAGTAAAAAAAAGTGAGGGATAAAATTGTTAAGTAGGGGCAAAAGATTTGAGAGAATGTGAAAAAAAGTGACAATATGAAAAAAAATAAGGACAAAGCAAATATGGAAGAACACAAACAAAAGAAGAAAGGAGCACAACTGTGCACACAATATCTACATGCATCTCCCTTATCCTAATTCTGTTGCTTGTTGCAGGCCGTCTTTTCTCAACAACCCACTCAGCTACTATACAAATTAGTTTAAAGGCCAAAGCTGGAAAATTGGGCTTGTCATCCCTAAAATATGCAGCAGGCAACAGCAGTGATGTAGTTCTGCTTTAAATTCAACATGGGTGATATTAGTTGAGCTTTAGTTTTAGTGGGACATAAGTTTATAGAACTGGCCGAACAACTTGGATACATTGGCTTTACCCTGTTATTTTCCGGGCACTGCTTTAATACTGTCCTGGATGCATTGAAGGAGATGAAAACTCAAAAATAGAAATTGTCAAAAGAATGGCAATGCAATTCTAAGCAACTTTGCTTTAAATTATACATTAAATCCTTTTAATGGTTAACATTATTTGTAGGCCAGCAATATCTCTCTGTCCCTCTCTGCACTCCTCGTCAGCTCTCCTCTCCTTTACTTGCTCCATTACTCTCAATGCTTCTTCACAGGTCTATTCTTAGCCAGCTTCTGCTAAAACAATTCTGTTTCACTAGCCAGAACCACTAATGCTGGGAACAAGAAACACAGATACTATTACATTAACAAATAACTTTTTTTATATCGCAAAATTTTAATTTTGGGGTTACGTCCCCTTACAAAAAAAAAAACTGGCACTGCATTTCTACTGCTGTGTGTTCTGGGGCATTCAAAATGCTGTATAGAGCTGTATGTTTGTTTTGTAAATATGGGGCACAATAAATGTTAGTAGGACATATACCGTATATACTCGAGTATAAGCCGAGTTTTTCAGCGTCCAAAATATGCTGAAAAATTGTACCTCGGCTTATACTCGAGCCAGGGCCTTGCACAAAAATTATCCTTTGCTGATCAAAGCATATATAGGGTACCTAGCGGTTGGAGCGGATGGCTGCGCTGAACTGTACTTCTTCTGTGCACCGCAGGGCCCTCGGCAGCTCACGCACATCCTCTCTTCTGTGTGCCGCAGGGCCCCAGCAGCTCGCGCACATCGTCTCTTCTGCGCACCGCAGGGCCCCAGCAGCTCGCGCACATCCCCTTTTCTGTGCACCGCAAGGCCCCAGCAGCTCGGACACATCCAATCTTCTGTACGCCGCAGGCTGTCAAATCAGATGCCTGAAGGGCGGAAGCTGAACACACGCTGCGTGTGACTTCACGAGCGGCGCAATGTCGGCCACACACACTTGTCTTCAACCACGGCAATTTGACAGGCCCAGGCCCTGGGGAGCAGGGAAAAAATACGGTACCGTACATATAAATGAATATATAACAGCTTCCCTTTTCCAATTATGGCAGTATCTGCAGTGCTGATTTTGACATGAGGCAAGAAAAGCTCAGGCAGTACCTAAGAGATGTCAATACAAATGAATGTCAATACAAATAGATAATAAATAGATACCTGTTTTTTATTTGACTGGGCAATATGAAATAGATCACAGTTGTGGAGCCATGCATTGTGCCACATGCAGCAACTTAACTTCCACATTTTCAATCTGAAAATTGAAAGTTATGCTCTCTACATCAGCAAATCTAACCAAGGGATAATACCCTTTGGGAAGGTATGGTAAGTTGGTAACTATGGAGGTATAGTAGGGAGAGATGGTGCCATAGTAACAGTGGGATAATACTGTAAATACTGTATTCAAAAACATTTAACCCACTCATGTCTCAATTTTTGATTATTTAAACTTACCAGTAACTGCTGCATTTCTCACCCTAGGCTTATACCCGAGTCATTAAGTTTTCCCAGTTTTTGTAGGTAAAATTAGGTACCTCGGCTTATACTCGGGTCGGCTTATACTCGAGTATATACGGTATTGTTTAATATAACCATGAAACAAGCCTTGGAAACAGTTTGACTGAATTGTATTACTCTTTTATCCGGGGTAATTTGCATGACATTACATTATATTGCAGCTTCGCTGAAGAAATATGCAAATATTACATTTTAAAGATTACAGAAAAAATGTGACCTTTAGTCTGTGTGGGTATAATAATATGGGTCACAAGGGGGGTGTAATTTAATTTTTTTTAAATGTGATGTACATTTCCATATGCATCTAGTAGCTTTAACATAGGTTTATTTCATTTCTAGTTGGTCTCAAACTTTATTTGCTTTATCTACTTTATTGAAGTCCATGAGCAACATGGAACTCAGTTCTAGAATTCTCTCCGATCATACAAATGTAAAAATGTCAAATTGGGGTGGAGGGGGAAGTGAGAAGAACTGTATAAGCAGAGCAATGGACCTTGAAAGCCACTGACGTTACTAGGTTAAAATACCAGTCTTCTGTAAAAATAAACGAAGAACCGCAATTCATTTCAGACACGCAACTAAGAAATTACCTGTTCGTAGAAACGATTATGAGCAACATAATACTGCGAATCAAAGGACTCTTCTGTCACCAAAACTTGTTGCCCAATATGTAAATGAAAGTGTGAATTAAACCGATGGAAGAATTGCACAATAAGTTCTGTCTTGTACAGTAAAACAGCATTATACAGTATATAACATATACTGTATATATACAGCTTTTTCCATTTTCATCCCAAATGAACAGTCAAATGAACATTTACAGGACGTGAGTGATGCACACTGCCAAATTCCTATATACAGTCATATGAAAAAGTTTGGGAACCCCTCTCAGCCTGCACAATAATTTACTCCACTTTCAACAAAAACAGTGGTATGTTTTTCATTTCCCAGGAACATATACCGGGGTGTTTTCTGAAGAAAGATTTTTAGTGAAGCAGCATTCAGCTGTATGAAATAAAATCAAATGTGAAAAATTGGCTGTGCAAAAATGTGGGTACCATTGTAATTTTGCTAATTTGAATGCATGTAACTGCTCAATACTTATTACTGGCGACACCAAACTGGTTGGATTAGCCTTGAACTTCATAGGCAGGTGTGTCCAATCAAGAAAAAATGTATTTAAGGTGGCCAATTGTAAGTTGTGCTTCTGTTTGACTCTTCTATGAATAGTGACATAATGGGATCCTCAGAGTAACTCTCAAAAGATCTGAAAACGAAGATTAGTCAGTATCATGGTTTAGGCCAGGGGAAGGCTACAAAAAGCTATCTCAGAGGTTTAATCTGTCAGTTTTAACTGTAAGGAATGTAATCAGGAAATGGAAGGCCACAGGCACAGTTGCAGCAAAACCCAGGTTTGGCAGGCCAAGGAAAAATACATGAGCGGCATATGCGGAGGATTGTGAGAATGGTTACAGACAACCCAAAGATCCAAGACTCCAAATACCTGCAAGAACATCTTGCTGCAGATGGTGTATCTGTACCTCGTTCTACAATTCAGCGCTTGTTGTATGCAAAAGCTCATTCAGACAAGCCTCAGTCATTTTGGAACAAAGTGCTTTGGACGACCGATGAGACAAAAATTATTTTATATATATATTTAGTTATTTGGTCATAACAAATGTGCTGTGCACGGTGGAACAAGAACACCGCATTCCAAGAAAAACAACTGCTACCTACTGTCAAATTTGGTGGAGGCTCCATCATGCTGTTGGGCTGTGTGGCTAGTTCAGGGACTGGGGCCCTTGTTAAAGTCGGTCTGATGAATTCAACCCAATATAAACAAATTCTTCAGGATATTGTTTAAGCATCAGTCCCAAAGTTGAAGTTACGCAGGGGTTGGATATTCCAACAAGACAATGACCCTAAACACACTTGGAAATCTACAAAGGCATTTATACAGAGGGAGAAGTACAATATTCTGGAATAGCCGTCACAGTCCCCCGATTTGAATATCATTAGAAATCTATGGGATGATTTGAAGCAGACTGTCCATGCTCGGCAGCCATCAAATTTTACTGAACTGGAGAGATTTTGTATGGACGAATGGTCAAAAATAACGCCATCCAGAATCCAGACAATCATCAAAGGCTATAAGAGGTGTCTAGAGGCTGTTACAGTTGCAAAAGGAGGATCAACTAAGTATTGATGTAATATCTCTGTTGGGGTGGCCAAAATGTATGCACCTGTCTAATTTGTTATGATGCATATTGCATATTTTCTGCTAATCCAGTAAACTTTATGTTACTGCTGAAATATTACTGTTTCCATAAGGCATGTTATATATTAAAAGGAAGTTGACACTTTGAAAGCTCAGCCAATGATAAAACAAAACTCCAAAGAATTAAGAGGGGTTCCCCAAACTTTTTTATATGACTGTATTAAGCTAAGAAATCTCAAGGCAGTTGCTTTAGGTCATTGCCAGAGTAACACCATTGGGGTCCCAAATTGGAAAAAAAAGTGTTATTAAGACATGTGCTTTGGAGTAGAATGAGCTAGATGGAATGTGCCAGGAAGATAATTGTATATTGAATAGAATTAAAACATATATAGAGAGTTTGCCTTAAGATGCAACATGTCTGGTACAATTAGGGTTATGTGAAATATAATGGAGCTAGCCATTTTTAGTTTTTTACTTTGCTCCCTATAGATTCATTCCATTCTTGTTTCTTTCACAAGCCAGTCCCCTTTTTAAAACTACAGTCACAGAAAGCCCGTGAATAAGGCTCTTCTTTGATGTAATAAAAAAAGCTTTACTGTCATTGTCCAGAACGCTGCAGCAGTTCTAAAGGAAGGCTGTGCCCGAAGTCACAAATTCCCCTCTAGTCTGACACATTATGTCATGCAGTCAGCAGGTCTAATATGAAAGGGAAAAAAGCTCAACGGCTGATCGATTTGGTCACTATTTCAAGTGAGAACATTGTTCAATAGGACATATTTCAGTTGTATGTTAAGTTGGACAGTAATTTCTATCCAAGTTCAGTCAGCACATTCTGCTTGGCTTTGTTCCCAGAACCCAGACACCGTCCAGAAACACATTAGTCAGTGATCTCAAACGTGAGACTATGAAGATGATATAGGTACAAATCAGTGTGATAAGACCTTTTGCCAAACATTAGAGCTTTGCTCCATGAAACATCAAGCAATTAAACAGCATTTTGAAGCAGATTTGTGAATATTTATGAAGAGTGCTCATTAAACCTCCGTGCACTAAGCTGTGCAGAAATTGAATCAGTTGGTCTCCTGGAGTATAACGGCACATGCTTCATCCATGGGCAATGGCTAGTTACATATTCAATTGACATTTTGTTCACTTAATAATTTGCTATGCGATTTTGGTATTGCCTAAAAGATGTGTCATTCATAGAACTATCATTTAATAGAGAAAACACATTTGATGAAGGCTTTAGGGGGACATAGGAGGATAGAATCTCACACAAAGTGCTGACAGCGCTATGGCAACTGTTTTTATTTCAGTCAAGGGTAAATACTCATTCACATATTCAGATGTTTGGGAGCTGGATGTCTCTACTGTATGGAGGTTGTAACCTCAATCAATAAACTTTCCTTAATAATAGAAATGATCAGCCTTGTCAGAAGTGGCTGAATAGATTCTGCTGCATTTTAGATGAAAATAATGAAATGTTACTATGGATGTGGTGAATGCATCCTTTCGTCTGATTTATTAGCCTTGGGTAGCTGCTGTATAAACATCAATAAAGTCCTATGCTTAATCTGGTTGCTGGGTGAATTGGGAACTGGAGAATATTCCAGGTTTACTTAATGGGAAGTTAGAGCCTGTTGCACCCTTAAAGGTTTCCCTTTATTGATCTTGATTGTCAGGCAGTGCATAATATCGTTATATTACAAGATCCATTTTGCTACAAACCTTTCCCTGAAATCACCAGCAAGCAATAGAGATGCTAATTGTTGATCCTGTGTTTCTGACCCATTGCCTTCTTTCAGAATCCAGCAGCTTACACCAGTAAGTCCTAGTTCATGCCTTCATAGTAAAGTTGGTTACTTTCTGTTTTATTTTCCTGCACACTATCACAGTTAAAATACTTTGCCCATTCCTGCAGCTTTGTAACCAATATACCATCTGTATTTGTGGTCTGTATCCCTTTATCTTTCACTTTTACTTGTTACCATGTATATAGCCCAAGTACCTGTCAAATGTGAAAGAAAGAAGTCTAGTATGGTGAGGAGGCCATGCAGCCATAAATCAAGCTCCAGATTCACAGTATCCTAGTTACTCACAGGCTTCCTTGTCTGATCTTCCCTGTCAAGCTTGTGCCTGATTGCCAGAGTACACAGCTCTAAAACTGACATAAGACCCCCAACAAGTGTTTTGGCTCATTGCAGGTTTCCAACAGTTGAGGATTTGTGCATTTGACACCCCCCTACTTTCATTATCTTGTCTTGTCATAGAGCATCTCTTCCCTTGTCTCTGTATCCAGGATTCCTGCACAGGCTTGCCTTGGTTTCAAACTGTTCCAGACAGACTCTCACCCTATGGGCTTTGCCAAGTCCTTTATGATAAGTCTTACTGCTTATTGTGCTAATCTGCTTCTAAATTGCATTTCACCATAGGATTCCTGATTTCTACACTCAGCCTGATATTTGAAATTATTATTTGATCTGTTTAAACATACAACATATATCTAATTTAATGGCATAAACCTGCACTATAATCCACATGACTCCTTTCATGTCTGGTCAATTTTAAATTTACATTTTTTGCCTACTCATTTGTCGAGATTGAATTCAAGCATCATCATCACTAGTGGGATTTTCAAAGAGAAAACACATCCCGTATAAAAGAAGGGTTAATATCCTTCTTGTTTTAGACATCGGTGGGCATGGCTTTGCTTGGCATGTTTAGTGCAACATGGAATGGAAGCCTTAGTTGGCAGGGTATGACTCTCCTGCAAACACTGTAACTAATATCTTCCTAGCTGACTATTTAAAGCAGAAATTCTAGCTTTTTTACTTAAAGGGGATCTATTGTGAAAATGAAAATTTAATATAAGCTTCATCTTGCTAAAATAAGACACTTGCCAAATATAATCAATTAAACATTCAGTATAATGTATGAAATAATCAAGTTACTCTTCACTCTCCCCCTCTTAGCAACCTCTCTCTCTTCATTCCTTCTTCATGCAGTAAGTGGAGTCAGTTTTTGGTTGACAGTTAGGTCTAACACATCCTTTGGGGGGGGTTGCACCCTTAAGTTAGGTGCTCACTGTTCAAAAAAAAACAGCTCTAAAGGAAATCCTGTTTCACTGCATGCGGGGTATTTGCCAGAGTCTGTTATTTTATTACCTTTTGTTTGTGCTGGAGCTGGTTATTTCAATTCTTCTGCTAAGAAAGGGAGCCCCCCTAAAAGATGTCATGTGTTAGACCTACCTGTCAATCAAAATCTGACCCAGACCTCAGCATGAAGAGAGAGCATGAGGAGTGACAAGTTATACAGAGAGAGATACTGAAGATGAACTTGATTATTTCTTAAACGGTAAAGAATTTTTAATTGACTGTATTTGTAAAGAGTCTTATTTCAGTGAGATGAAGCTTATATTACGTTTTAATTTTTAAAGTGCACTGCTGAGCTTCCACAGATCAGTAGAAGTGAATCAATGACATTGCATATGGTCCCAAGGAACGGTGCAATTACAGGAGTGAGGTAAGGAATGCCAGTGAACTGGTTACTGTGTGTTCCTGATGGAAGGTCTTTAGGGGTATGAAGGGACTGTAGGGACATCCCAAGATGAATTCAGCATAACTTTACTTTGTGACATTTGTGTAAATAGCAAGCCTTTCACAAATAATTGCCAACTGCAGAACAACATCTAACTTATACTATATAGTCAGCTGTTTTCTGTTTTTTTATGGATACCCAACCATCCATGTTGTTGCATCACTGGCATAGTAACAACGCCCTGATGTTAGTGGATAGTAGTGATTAGTGACTGCCCTATTTCGCTTTTCCAAAAAAATTCACTAACCACAGCAACATTTATGGAATGTTGACATTTCACCAAATGCAAGTCCATTGGTATTTTTTCACCAGGTATTTTCTCATTGAAGTCAATGGGCGTTTTATTTCTTTTTTCTCATGCCAAATACATTGGTGTCAGTAGGCTTTAGTCTCAATTCTTTTTTATCACACCAAGTTCATTGAAGTCGATGGGAGCTTTTTTTCTCATGCCAAATACATTGGCTTCAATAGGCTTTAGTATAATTTTTTCTCATTGAAGTCAATGGGTGTGGGTTTTTTTCTCATGTTTTTTTCATCGCAAAATGCAGAGCAGAAAATTTTTGCCACTTGTGAAAACACCAATTTCCCCCTGGAACTGGTACCGGGTGAAAAAAAAGGTGCTCATTCCTACTCATGGCATATTATTCTGCCATTATTATTTTTTCAGTTATTACAGTTTTGCTAATGAAGGTGAATTGCCCTTTAAGCTTTGCGTCTAACTTTTACCAAGGGACCTCCTTATCTAAATTGTTACAATTACTTATTTGCTCATTTTAAAATTGTTACAATGTATCTTATTTGCACCTGGTGGATGTTCCGGGCTCTCTGCCAAAAGCCAATTAAGTTAGAAACTTTGTTTCTTTTTCTGGCTGTTCAGTGAAGAGAAAGTTGGGACTTTTCAGTAAAATGCGGGACCGCGGGTTGAGCCGTCAAAAGCAGGAATGTTCAGCTGAAAATGGGACAGTTGGGATGTATGTAGCCGGCCTCATATTTTCAAATCTGCTTTATTAAGTAGTAACAACATTTTGCATATGTGTCACTTAGCTTACAGCTCTTAAAATATCAGCGGTGGTTATCTGCATACAAAAAATGCATAAAAATACCCCATGCCCTACATTGTACCCATAAGAATCTTCAGAAAGGTAAGTGTTCATTGTACCCCAGTAATAAAATGTGCAACAAAACTGGCGCTGTGCCACATTACAATAGCCCGCAGTGTGTGGCCTTTTAACTTTAATAGAGATAAAACTATCAGCATGGATCCCATAATGTTTGACACCAAAGTAAAAAAACAAAAAAGTGACTGATATATGATTTTTGATTGAGAGAACCTGAATTTAAATATTCTACAAGCAAGATATATAGAGGCATTTGGCATTGCAAGCTGGCATGCCTTGTGCTTACTACTGTTGTTAAATGGTTTGAATCTAAGAATAATACATCAGCAAAATCGTATAAAATATGAATAGCTTTTCTCTATTCAATTTATACAGAACTCATAAATAAGACATGCACAAGCTGTTTAGAGCACAACGTAGAAAGGCACTAAGCAACAGACTCCTATCTCTGCAGCAAGATGGTCTCTCCTAACAGATCGAAATTAAATCTTCATTCTCCCCAAGCCTCTGAACATTCACATGATGCAGGAATTAATAGTAAGCCTAGGCAACAGATGTATTCCATAAAAGCAGTTGTCCTTTGCCATTTGCTCCTCTTTTGGGCTGAGTGCGCAGGACAGATTAAGTACAGTACTATAAAAGTTACAGACGGGCAATCTCTAATGGTGCCAAATTAGCATAAGAAAAGAAAGCGCCTCAGTCTTTGAGCAGTGGGCAATGCATCTCATTAAAGGCAACTGAATAACCATTATTTGGTCCCCTTATGAATAGTTCTGGCAGGAATACAAGAGAGAGTGTGCACGTTTGCTTTCTTGGCCCAAGCTCTTCGGCTTCGGGGGTAAATAGCTCACTTCTATGACTGTGCACCTGCAACTGACTGCTTCATTTGGATTTGCTCTCCTGCTGAGAAAATGTAACTTCTTCATGCATCTCCAAGCTTTGCCACGCTGTACATAAGTACATTATACTAAAGCATCGCTGCTGGAACTGAAAAAATGAAGTGCTTTTTAAATGAATGGCACTATAAGGACCCCAAAAAAATTCAACAATACACAGTTAAGATTTGCTTCAGGGCAAAACATTACAGGAGCCCGGACTGTGTCCAATGCACTATACATGAAGGCAAAATAACCATTTGCTTTCTGTTCCTGGGAATATTAAATCACCTCTTTTAATTTAATATTGCACTTAATTATTTGCATTCTATTCCCTAGGTTTTATGAGTGCATTACATATTATCTGGCACAGATATTCAATAGCTCTGCTCTGACTACTTGCAATCAGAATCCGAGTTAGAGAGATTCTTATTACTAAGGTGTGAGATGAATATGGAGAAATGACTACTAGGCTATAGTGGCAGAAATCCCATGTAATTAGCGCCTGGCAGCTCTCATTTATCATGCAATCAGACCTGATTTCAGAAATATTGCTAAGAATTCAGTATTAGATTAGAATATTATGAGTAACCCCTTACAGGAAAACTATACCCCAAAATGAATACTTGAGCAACAGATTTATATTAAATTAAGTGGCATATTAAAGAATCTCATCAAACTGGAATATATATTTAAGTAAATATTGTCCTTTTACATCTCTTGCCTTGAGCCACCATTTTGTGATGGTCTGTGTGCTGCCTCAGAGATCACCTGACCAGAAATACTACAACTCTAACTGTAACAGGAAGAAGTGTGGAAGCAAAAGACAGAACTCTGTTAATTGGCTCATGTGACCTAACAAGTATAGTTTGTTTGGTATGTTTGTGTGCACAGTGAATCATATGATTCCAGGGGGGCGGCCCTTATTTTTTAAAGCGGCAATTTTCTATTTATGATTACCCAATGGCACATACTACTAAAAAGTATATTATTATGAAAATAGTTTATTTGCATATACTGTAAGCTGTTTTATGCAATACATTTTTATAGAAACCTACACAGTTTGAGGGGTATCGTTTTCCTTTAAATTGGATACTTGCAAGAAGTTCTGTCCATTTGATCTGATGGACAAAAGGGCAGATTGGCCAGTTTCAGTACACACACTAGCAGATGCCAAGAACAAATGCACCAGGCATGTTGCCTATTAACCCATGTCAAAGATAATCATATACATATTCTGTTACAGTCAAAAGCAAAAGTAATTTAGAAAAACAAGTTTGAGCTGCACCTGCACAATCAGAATAAGGAGGGTGGCTAGTTTGATCGAATACTGAGTAGATGGCCAACAAGATCTGCTATTCCAATGCTGTCCAACCAATAATCAACAAGCAGTATATTGTTAACAGAGGCAACATTTTTTTATTAGAACTAGTGATGGACGAATCTGACATGTTTTGCTTCCCAGAAAATTTGCCAAACTGCAAAAATTCATCACAATGCATTGAAATTGATCATCAATAAAAAAATATTGACACGTGATAAATTGTTTTTCACCGATTAGAGTCTATGGGTGTAATTTTCACAGCAAAACTCGGCAAAGATTTTTGCTCATCATTAATTAGAACCTATATAAATAGATACTCATCCATATAACTGCAGCTAGTTACCAGGCATTACTTAGCCTTTACAGTCCAAGCAGAGAAAAGTATCTCTTTGTCCACGAAAAACCTTTAGCACCTAATGCAATTAGAACTCAAACCAATTATCACCACTCCTCGTTTTTGATTTTAATCTTAAAGAAGCTAGCAAGTTTTGCAAGCTGGGTGGATAAAAAAAGCACGGCTTAGGAAGATCTGCAAAAAAAACCACAGACTTGCATTGTCAAGCGCTTGCTGTTGGGTAGAATTAGAAAAGGCCTCTTTTAGTGCTTTGTGAAAAGGCTGATCACCATGGACAGCAGATGGAGTTTACGTGACTAAGTCATGCATTAGCTGCCACTCGTTCATCTGCCTGGCCCACAGCAACACACACAAAACGGGCACATAGATGACAACTGCCACATCACTCACAGTGGAAGAGTGTATAGTTTCTTGCTGCCAATCAGCCATATCTGATTGGCAGCGTTCATTACATTGTCCTATTGAAGATGCGTGCCGTTCTGTTTAACAATATGTTAAAATAGTGCCAAGTTTGTGACAGTGAATAAAAGAGGGTAAAAATTCTATAGCATAATATCTTCTGCTGCACTGTACCGAAATGAAAACACAGTGCCACATAGACTCTGATAGTGACAACTCATCCGTAAACGTGCCCAACTGATATAATACAAGTTTGTTGTTTGCTGAAACTGAGTGATTGTACAGGGATAGGATCAGTTATCTGGAAACTCATTATCCAGAAAACTTGAAAGTTACAGGAAGGCTATCTCCCACAGATTCCATTATGATCAAATAAATATAATTTAATAATAATTTTAAATTATTTTCTTTGTTCTTCTGTAATAATAACACAGTACCTTGTACTTGATCCAAACTAAGATATAATTTATCTGTATTAGAGGTAAAACAATCCTATTGAGTTTAATTAATGATTAAATTATTTTTAGTGGACTTAATATGGTGATCCACACTACAGAAAGACCTCTTATCCAGAAAACCACAGCATTAAGGATAACAGGTTCCCTACACATATTTAATAATTGCAGTCACATAAACACCCATTTAATTGGCTTGTAAAGAAAAGTGTAAAGAAAGCACTCAGCTTTATATGTTCAACGACATGGTATTAGAATATAGATAATACATACATATATATATATATATATATATATATATATATATATATATATATATATATATATTATACAGTATATATAGATAGATAAGTGTGCATTTTTATTAGTGCAAATGAAGTTGATTCTCAGAGCTCAATAAACTGATGTTATCAGAGGGAACAGACACTAATTTCCATAAGCATTACACTCGGCCCGGATGATTTGCATTCCAACTGATTTGTGCTGTCCAGATAACTGGTTGCCGCATACAAATCTTTGGATTTTGATTGGTGGGTGCCCTTCATTTGCTGCATCATCTGACGTTCCTCAGAGAGTATCACTAGCCCAAGCTGTGCAATTGTTTCGGAGGCAATGGAGCACATTGTTGAGTTATTATTGAATTCAGGCGTCCCGCTCTGGAATAAAGAGCATGGACCTTCATGTACACTGGAGATATGCTTATGTGCTGCTTGGGGTCATCTTTTTAAAATATATCCCTGAACCTTTAAGATATCTTTGTACAATCCTATTCCCTAATCCATTTTATTGCCAAGTATATCAATGTGAATCTACAAAAAGACCCCAACTACAAACTGTTTTTCTGTACACACTTAGACACCTAGGGGGTTATTTATCAAAGGACGAATTTCAAATTTGTGTGATTTTTTTTTTACTCTAATAAATTTGAATGTACTCACAACTCAAATGGGAGGTTATTTATGAAAAAACTCACGTTTAATATTTGATGGAATAATCCCAACCTGAAAATTCAAATCAAGTTTTCCTACAATAAAAAACTTGACTGTCAGGAAGGCATTTAATATATTCAAATGGTTCAACCGACCTCTGCCATTGACTTGGAAATGAACTCGGCAGGTTTTAGGTGGTGAATATTCGCATTAGAACTGTTTCCAGGGTCGAGGTGTGATAAATTGTCACATTTGAATTTATATTCAAGTCGGTGCTTATAAATTAGAATTTGTGAGTATTGACACCAAAATTTAAATTTTCAAATTTACCATTCAAGCCTTAATAAATCTGCCCCCTAGTAGCATATAAGGCTTGGTTACACTTAATACATTTGAAGTTAGAACTACACTAGAGAATTACAAGACTATGGGGTTTTACTAAATGGGTCTATATATGCACAAAGGTTATTAGATTAGAAATTTGTTTTCTAAAAACCTGCTGGATGTCTTGATAAATGTCCTCTGTGCAGGACCGAACGTCGACTTACACCATGAAAGCTCTGCACATAAATTAAGTCCCATGACTGCTCCGTGTTTTTTTATTCTGATATTACTTTTTGTGGCAGCACCTGGGCTTTTTTGCCCTTTTCTAGTGCTCTGCTCTCCAGACTCTGTATGTGTGTATATATATATATATATATATATATATATATATATATATATATATTTTTTTTTTGTTTTTCAAAATGGACCAGCACACCGTTTATCTTCAATCAAAAATAGTGTTTATTCTTCATACACTGTGCATCCAACGTTTCGGCCTGCATTCAGGCCTTTATCAATATATAATATATAATATATAACATATATATATATATATATAATGTTCAAAGTGGACCAGCACACCAAATCTTCAATCAAAAAAGGTTTATTTCAACATCACTCATGTGTGGACACATGAGTGATGTTGAAATAAACCTTTTTTGATTGAAGATTTGGTGTGCTGGTCCACTTTGAACATTGTATACTCTGATTGACCACGCACCCACGTTCGACCAACAAGGAAGGAGTGCAGGTACTTTGTGAATGTTTATGTTTATATATATATATATATATATATATATACAGCATATATTCACATTTCATGCTTCATTGTATCTTATTGTGAAACCAAAGAATATTGATAAGGAAAATATTTCTCCCCCTTGTGATTTTGCATACACATTATGATTGGTAAGCAGGGTCGGATTGGCCCGTCTGGATACTGGGGAAAAACCCGGTGGGCCCTTTTGCTCCCAGACCCACGCCCACGGCTGCCTGCCTCCCACTGACACTGTGCACTACTTACCCTGCCCTGATTGTGGCTGCATGATAGATAACAAGTTGTGTACTGGGGTGGGGGGGAAGGAGACAGAAGGGGATTGTGATTGGGGTGGGGGGCCTGTAGGTGTGGTGCGGAAGGGGGGTGTATGGGCCACTGATGAGGCTGCAGACTATGGTGCAGACGCTCACAGAATCATTAAAGTTAAATAGGAGCATGGTGGGACAATGATCTGTGCCACTGTGTATCTATGGATGTAGTAGTAACTAGAATACAGGGCACTCTAGATGCTATATCTGCCTGATTGCAGTTGCTACACTGTCTCAAAAGATTACAGTTTTTCTACCAAAATATTACAATTTGATCCCAAAAAAATACCCAATTGGAAACATATGCTAAAAACCTGAAACAGAGTTTGTTGTTGGTAGCATTTAATGTGTCAGCATTCTATATGTACATTGTATGTTATCCCTATATGGGAAATAATAATTGTAGATCAGATCCGATAATAGTGGGAGGGGGGTTCACCCCATTTCTACCTCTGAACACCAGAAACGTTGTGGCAGTGTTATTTTCTATTGTTGCTATTATGTTATTGTTGCTACAGGTGTACATCTGTGCTACAGCAGCTCCATAGACTAGCTCTGCTATGCCACCTTAAGGACACCGCAGATAAAATAGCCTAGCAGTGATTCCTCTTCAAATGAGACAGCAGAATAACTGTCATGCACAGTTCACAGAGATATTCACACATATTGAGCCCTGTGTAACTATTAAGCCAAAATAAAATATATATTACCGGTAGAGGATCCATTCGCTGCAAATCCATTATCCAGAAAGCTTCAAAATAAGGGAAGGACATCTCCTATAGTCTTTATTTTCATAAAATAACTACATTTTTAATTAAACATGATTTTCTTTTCTTCTGTAATAATAAAAGAGTGCCTTGCACTAGAATCCAACTGAGATATAATTAATATGTACAGTACTGGAGGCAAAAACCGTATTGGATTTAACTAACATAGTATTTTCTAGTAGACTTAAGGTATGCATTACAGAAAGATCTCTTATTCAGAAATCCCCAGGTCCTGAGCATTCTCAGGTCCCATACATATTGCAAATTATACAAAGCTTTGTTGAACTTAGTTTGGATACTCTGCTAAGTCACTCCATTTGAGCACACGCATCTGTATCCACTGAAATAAATGCTGCCCTGGCTGTGTGATTTCGTACAGATATTCCTCCATCATTTTAGCTCTGTCTCAAGTTATTCAGACTGTGACAAAGTGTATTATCTATATGCTTAGTCTTATTAGAGGAAAATTTGCTAATCTCTAGTAATATGTAGGGCATATTTCCATATAAAATCTTCACCCTGCTGTAGCCAACTAAATGTCTGGATCTTGCTAGAAGAGAATCAGATGTGTCATTAACAAATCTAATACATATATTACTTGTTTTGCAAGAAGTTAATATTCCGTGCAAGAAGTATGTGTATATATACGTGTATATAAATAAATATATATGTGTGTCTTTAAAGCAGTGAGTGATTTTCTGACAGCATTAATTTTATGATATTATTTTGATTGATATTTACTTGAAAAAGACACTTCCGCCTAGCTAATTATCTCATTCTTTAAAATATGTTTTTCAATTCTAGTATACAGGTCAAAAACTACATCTGCATTTTAATTTTCCGAGGAACCTAGAGGAGCCGGTGTTTTCTAGCAGCATATGGCACGATTGCTGTTAATATCATCAGGGGCTCAGTAAGGACAAAAGTGAGAGATTCATTAAAAGTGATAAATGTGATGCAATGTTATAGTTGGGCTCAGCAATTAACAAAAATGACACACATTGAATCGGGTTTTTAAAACAATATTAGACATCATTTTACAAAATAAGTTCTTTTGCAATGAAAATTCCTTATTTCTAAATTGAAAAAAAGACTTTTGTGTAAATTCATCAAAATGGTTAAAGGGCTAAACAGTTACTGATTGCAGTGCACTCTTTTATTGGGACATAGCGCTGCATCGGGCCAGAGACTGAAGCTGCATTCGTGTCCAACATAAGTAGATTTAGCATTTTTATTATTAATGAATTGAGGTGTAAGGTAGCTTTTAAGGGTACAGTGACACATTACATTTAAAATCTGTATATTCCTTCAGGTATTGTTGAAATATAAAGGTAACACAACGGAGCAATTAATTGTGCCATTGTGCTGGTTTTCTATTACAGACTGGTGCCGATCTTTCCCTAGCCGACCAATGGGCTTTGTTTGTTGGAGAACAGCTATGCTGAATAGCATTTAGTACTATTCCAACCACATATGTAATAAAAGGCACTAAGTTTGCCAGGAGCAGTAACCCATTGCAACCATTAAGATGTTTGCTTTTAAACAGATGACCAGTAAATTTTACCTGCTGATTGGTTGCTATGGGTTACTGCTCCTGGGCAAACTTTGTGCCTTTTATTACATAACCCCCCATATGTTAAAAAAAATAAAGAGGTTCTATATATGAGACTCCCCACAAAGAGATCCGTTCTGATATACTGTATATAGAAAGAAATCCAAGTTTTCAAATTGAAAGCCTTCTATTGGTAGCCTCCCCAAACAAAGTTATGGGCCTTCTCCCATGTCCTGGCATGATTGTACTAGCTGATCAAAAAGCTTAAAAAAAATTACAGGGATAAATATAAAGGAAAGGACACGGTAGTCTACTTATACACTGCTATACACTGATCTTCTCTCAATCAAGAGCAAACAAACAGCACACTGAAGTAGCTCAAGTATGATGCAAACATGCCATGACAAGGAGTGTGTGCAAAGTTAAAATGAAATCATAGCTCTCATACATCCAGAAAGGTTTGTCATCTCCTCCTATTGTGAGTGCCCTTCATGACATGAATATGCCCAGAGGACATTCTCGGTCATTACACTGAACCTCTTGAGTCAGTCTGAGGAGGAGTAAGGAATGACTGCCTTGTAGGCCAGCACTAAGAGCAAAGGAACGGCATGCATATAGTGTCATCATTTACGTGGCCTCTTGGGAGGCTACTGCGTTTACCAATGTGGTTCAAGGCAAAACACAATCGTAAACAGCGAATGAAGCGACAAAAGAGAAGGCCAATGGAATGGATTGTAAGAGTTATTAACAACATTGAAAAAAAAAGCCTTTTCAGTGCAGACTTTTTAATAAACTGCATGATATTTAGTTATTTACCTACTTATGGGAGCAAGGAGAAGAGCACACAAGTATCTGTGATGGGAACATATAGAAAAGGCAACTTCATCAGGCCATCATTTTTTTTTTACCCGGCAATTGGTTTTTAGTACTGTTCATTAAATGACACCAAATACACACCAAGTTCCTTCATGTACACAAAGGGGCAGATTTACTAAGCTCGAGGGAATAATTGGAATTGAAATAAATAACAATTTCTAAGTATTTTTTTGGGTACTTGATTCCAAGTAAAAATCGTTCGACTATTCGAACATTGGATAATCGAAGTACTGTCTCTTTAAAAAATACTTCGACTTCATACTTCACCACTTTAAACCTAAGAAAGTTCAATGTTAGCCTATGGGGACCTTCCCCAGCACTTTTCTTTTTGTGGTCGAATAAAAATCCTTCAAACGATCGATTAAAATCGTTCGATTTGAACGATTTTATCGATCGATTTTTATTCGATCATTCAATCAAAGTATTTTCAGTAAATCCTTCGAATTCTATATTCGAATTCGAAGGATTTTACTTCGAGGGTCGAATTCGAGGGTTTATTAACCCTCGAAATTCGACCCTTGATAAATCTGCCCCACAATGTTGCACATCTGTATTGACCTATAGCTCTGCCAGACCAAGCAATATGATACAAGTTGCATCATTCTACCTTTGATATTGCCATTGGATTTAACTCACCAAAACCTTCTCCCATGCACTCATTTATTAAAAGCACACACAGAAAATACTGTTAAGCTCTTCCTTACTGAATCTGGTGATTATAAACACTGCCTGCTTTTTCTTTTAATTTTTTTTAAATAAAGGCCTATGGTGCAGGTTCCATTTCTCTACTGGAATACCACACCTGTCATTTACAAGAAAGGAAAGCACTTGTCACCACTTCTGACAGGCAGTTTCCAACCCGAAAATACACATTTGTTCATTTTGAATCCGTCACCACCTGCTGGTGACAGTTGGTTCCCAATTGTGTGAATGACAGGCAGCACAGAGGGGTAGTGAGCGTTACTCCACCATATGCAATACACTGGCAGTGAAATGCTATGTGTGCCATTACCTTAGGGATGCCTAAACCTAAATCTTCTTCTTCTTCTGCCATTGGCATTGGGTATATTTATACATCATTTTATTAAGAAATAAGACTGTTATTGTTAACAGGAGTTCAATAAAATTGGTATATATAAGAATCCGTAATTGTACAGACTAGATATACCCAGTAATAGTTCTATGGATAAATGTCAGTGCTCAATGTTTATTTATGTAGATAACTGACATTAATAATAAGCAGCAATCTGTGATCCAGATTCTTTCTTTAATTGACATAGTCCCTTGTGCCGCCCTCTACGTTTCCCTCATGTACTTGAGTGAGGCTATTGTCTCGCCTGGAATGAGAACATACTGCTTAAACAGAACAGCCGATTCTGTGCATAAAGTCAACTTATTCATGGACGTATCTAACCCTGCTTTGTCTCTGACATGCAGTGAATTCAAATGACCCATTTTATTATACTTGCAGGGGCTTCCAGTGGCACACATTATAAAACCCTCCAATGAAGGCTGCCTCTCCCCTGTCCTGAAAGGATCAAAACATCAAACTGATTTTTTCAGTAATGAAAACTCTTTAATAAGCAATACAAGGATGGAAAGGAATGGACATTATCTACTAGATGTTTTGATTACCCTAGGAGAATTAAATGAAGTATTTTATAATATTATATACGACTTCAGAACACTAGGAAGATATAGAATATTACAGATGTCCTTCGCTCCCACCTTTAGAAAAAAACAATGCAATAAGAGAGAAGAAATCAAGCTGCACAACAGAACAGGCTAACGAAGCTAAAGGGGCTCATTAAATGTCTCCATGAGGAAGTCTCGAGGGCAATCTGACATGATTATGCATCTACAAAAAAATTACAGAAGCTCATACCCCAGAGAACAACTCTAAATGCATAGTTTACAGCTTGTTATTCGTGAAAACCATACGTTAGAGCAGTTCTGCAAAGGCATTGATGATTTTGCTTGGAGTTCATAACTCACATAGTGTAATGGTCCTAAACAGGGATTTCCAGCTTCCAGCTGTTGTGGGACTAACTCTCCTACCATCCTTACCAAGCTCTTGTATGCTAAGGAGAAATGTGTAAAAAGGTATTTAACCGTCTGACTGCAAAACAATAGTGCCTGAAACATTTTCTAGAATAATAATAAACATGTGGTAGGTAGGTAATACGCTCCTAAATCAGAATGAGGGCCAAATAAATAAAATAAACCAAGGAGAAAACAAGTTAATTCTCTGACTGTATTAAAATGAGGCAGAACCCATTACATATGCCTGGCATATCATGAACATGGTTTTATATTTCCAATGTATCACAACACGGCAGGAAACATTTCCCACCATAACTAGGAATACAGATATCTGGAAACCTGTTATCCATAACAGTTCCTTGTACTTGTTCCTAACTGTAGATGGTCATACACGGGCCGAGACAAGCTGCCCCGACAGATATATATATATATATATATTATATAGTGAATAAAGTACCCCCTCTTGTAAAATATAAGGATATTATAAGTTACCGAGGAGTTTCAAGACCATATAAAAACATGAGGCCGAAGGCCGAGTGTTTTTATACAGGTCATGGAACTCCGAGGTAATTTATAATATCCTCATATTTTACAACTGGGGGTACTTTATTAATTATAATACACAAATTTTAGTGAGTCATGTGACAGAAATTACATCACTACTCACCGTTTATAACTGATGACATCAGTACTCACCATTTATAAGGATATAATGTACAAGATATTCATGGCTTTTGTGTATTATATACATATATATGTATTATATGTATGTGTAACTTTATTTATAAAGCGCTCTTCTTTTAAGGAGCTGCGGCGCCGTACAATGCTTAAAAGTACATACAAGAGACACACAATAAAACTTCAGAATTAAATTCCCAGCAAATGTACGTATCTTAAGTCTTCTCATAGACTGACTGTAGCTATGTTTTCTTTGTACAGTAATTATTACTTTACAAACGTGTGATCATTTCTCACCAATAATGCTAACAAGCATGTGAAGTTTCTATTAAAGGGGACCCGTCATGCAGACATAAAAAGTTTTATATTAAATTAAACATGAAACCCACATTTTTTTTATTAGAACATCCATACCTGTTATAAATGTATTTACAAATCTTAGCTGTCAATCATATATTGCATACCCCGCATCTATGCCTTAGCGATCCGACACGCTGCGACAAAACGCATGTGACAAATCGCATGGAACGGAAATAAGGTAAGAGATAGAAATGTCGGATGAAGTCGCAGCGTTGTTCCGACTTGACACGACTGTCGGATGCAGACGCAGCGTCATGTTGCGTCGGATCAGTGACGCAACTTCATCCAACATTTCTATCTCTTATCTTATTTCCGTCGCATGCATTTTGTCGCAGCGCATCGGATCGCGCCAAAAACGTCCGTGTAGTCCTACCCTTAGAGTTCAAGAAGTTGACATTCTGCCATCTCCCCGTATGGCATGGCAATGTGCCTGTAAGAGCACACACTTATTGTGGGTCATTCCATGTGCTCACCAGGCTCCAGATCTGCATTGCAAGGGTTGTTTTTTTAGGGGCCTGACAATTTATTCCCACATACTTATGAAGGTTACAATGGCTTCAGATATTTGAATGCTGGACAATATTTCTTGTGAATAAAGAGTGGCCTTTTAAATAAAATTCATAGCCTAGACCTGGCCTTTAGGAGAAGTTCACAGGGAACACTAAGAAGCATGCATTTATGACTAGTGATGGGCGAATTTATTTGGCAGGTATGGATTCACGAAAAATTTAAAAATGCGACAAAGAGTTGGGCGTGTAAAAATT